>NW_005363247.1:818263-833474 GCF_000412655.1 Myotis brandtii
TAAAATAACAGGACAAAACAACTATTTAAAACTATAACTAAGTACTTTCTTGAAACAAACAAAAGTGCTTGCAATTTGAAGTTAAAAGGGTACACTTTTAGCAGATAAAAATGGTCCCAGAATGATCCACATTGCTTAGAAGAACTGTTGAACTTTACAGATAAAGATGTCTAGTAAAACTTACAATTATCCAAGGAAACAATATGTAAAGCCCTTGATATTTATATCCAATCAAGTTTGCTTCAAGTATAAAGGCTATGGTGAGATAGTTTTGAATATGCAAGAGCTTACAAAATATTGTCCAAATAAATTTTTCGAGGAAATTACTAGAGGGCAGACTTCAAATAATCAAGAGATAACTGATAACACTTGGGAAAAAGGACTAGCAGTTTTAGAATCTTCAGAAGACTTCTAAAGTTACAGTGAATGTTCTAGCATATGAACATATTAAAACTTCTAGTTAAAACTTCTGGGCAGTAGAATGTGGAGACTAACAGATGATAACTATAATTGTATACTTAAGAGCTCAACTCCTAATTATAAAAATTCTCTACTACTGTCTATAAAAGTTTTGTTGATATACTTGAGCACTTCTTGGCTTTAAAATATTTTGGATAGCCCTGGCTGGTTTGGCTCACTGGATAGAGCATTGGCCTGGGGACTGAAGGGTCCCTGGTTTGATTCTGGTCAAGGGCATGTACCTTGTCTCCGGCACATCCCCAGTAAGGGGTGTGCAGGAGGCAGCTGATCGATGCTTTTCTCTCATCAGTGTTTCTAACTCTCTATCCCTCTCCCTTCCTCTCTGTAAAAAATCAATAAAATATATTAAAAAATATTTTGGGTAACTTGATAATTTAGAATTTAGTACTAGTACATCAAATTTTTGGATCAATTTCCCTAGCCTCCTGTAGGCAGTATGCAGAGGGAAACATGAATGCACAGAAGCCATGGGCTTATGATCTTATCCGTGATCTTATACACACAGAATACAATTTTAGAGTCCATTAACAATTGTGAATCGTGGTTTTCATTGTAAGGTAGTCATTAGCTTGATGGAACATAACTTTCTATTTCTAACAGAAAATAACTTAAATACTTTAGAGTATAGTAGGTAAGACTGAAAAACATGAAACCTGAAAGAATTCAATTGATTAAGCAAATAGTGGTGATTTGACAAACTTATGAACTCTTGGAGTTGAAAAATATATTTTGGTGTTAGTTGCTACACTTATAAAGCAATAGCATATTTTTTTCTCTAATTTCTTTCTAAATGCCAAAAATATTCTAAAATAATACTTAAGCATAATTTTAATAAATTTTCTAAAATGATACTCCTAAATAATACTCAAAGCAAGAGTGCCTATAGCTGCTTAATCAATGTCAAAATTCAATAATTTTTAATTCAGAAAATAAACAATTAAAATAAATATAACTTAAAAAATATATAATTCAACAAACGCTTTTAGGCCAATGTCATACCAATATGCCCAAAATATCCAAAGGCATACCAGCATGATTTAGAGTAAGAAACTCTTTGAAATATGAACATAAAATTGTCGTACTAGACTCTTGAATGTATCTTCTTTTTTACTTAATGCAACTAAGATCAAAATTTCCATTTTTTGTGGACAAGAAGTTTATAACAATTCAAGAATCAATCAGTGTCTTAGCTTATGAAAGATAAATATGAGGAAGGATTTGGGAAATTTTTTTATTCAGGAGCCTAAGCTGTGAGATTTTGTTTTATTTAATTATTCAACATAATTATTCACAGACTGTTTCCGCTTGCGCCACACTGGCTGAAGATGTGTGCTCATATTTAATATCCTTATTGTCTTCTTTTTAGGACCTCTATTACTCTGACCAGTGGACTGTCTATTCATGTGGTAAAGAGAAAGGAATTGGCATTTATTATTTAGCCTTGCTATTTATAGACTGTGAATAGATTCTAACTCCAGTGAATCAAATATGATAAAGATGAAATTGTAAAATGAGTATTTCTAAAAGAACAACTAATGTAATCTAGAGAAAGACATAAAAGCTGTTTTGAAAGAAATTTTATTCTATTTGTTCTATGATCTAACAAGTTGTAGATGATGCAGATCCTTCAGAGTCTCCCATCAGAGATGATCAAGGAGCATGGATTGGGAATAAGATATGGAAGGTCTGTCGCCCATGGAGGTACCTCAGGTCAATAAAATACTAAAACCTGAAGGCAGAAATGCACATCAGATCACGTTTCTTTTCTTTTCTTTTTTTTTAAGTCTAAACAAAATCACACTTCACACGTACTATCAAAGAGCCCCCCGTTCCTGGGTAAAGATTGAAGAATGAATGGTTCAGTTCTCCAAAAGCCACTGGGAAATGTCAGCACCATCTAGTTAATGAATTCCTGATTTGTTTGGCATTTTTACTTTCTTAAGAAATTGCTGATGTGTTTAGACTTCCCCTTCTCCTCAGAAGCAGTGAAATTTGTTGATTATGATGGCCTTATATAACATCATCCAGGCAGAAAGCTAAAAGATTACACATTAAAAAGAAACAGGCCTGTTTATTACCAGGCATTGTGCTTTCTCATATGCATATCTCTGTTCCTCAGTCTTTGACCAGGTTTCTTTGTGGAAGGGCCTTTGTTAAAGTATTTCCATGGCAGGCCTCCACTCATGAAAATGTCATTTTCTCTGCCTGGTTGTGATAGGACGTCGTTTTCACCTATTGAAACCTGTTAAATTTCCTGCAACTATTTTTGTTAACTCTTAGAAAAAGTTAGTGGAGGGCCATTTAAAAACATGCAGATTTAATGAGGAATTGATGTTTGTACTTAAGAACATTTTTCTAAGAAACTTGGCTTCTGTAATGCTAAATAACAGCCTGCAATCTTTACAGATTTCATTCAACCAGTTCAAACAATGCAGAGTCCTTATTCCACACCATTTTCCCTTAACTACTTTTAAACATATATTTGTTTTTGGAGATGTTCCACCTTCAGTAAGAATCCTGCCCACTTTAATTTAGTTTGTGTAAGGATCAGCCTGGTAAGAAGCTGCAAAGTTAAAATTACTCAATTAAAAATCATCAATATGGATCTACAGCAGAAACAGACAGGTTTAATATCTCTACCTAAATGTTATTGACCAGAGTAATACTACAGGTTGTATCCCATATTATATAGTTCGTTGAATAGTAAACTAACTTAATTACTATGCTTCATATTCTTATTTATTATTCTAAAGGGAAAAAAACTCCTCCACCAGACAGAATCCTGAAATTTGATAACGTTCCCACTTTCACGGGTCTCCTGTATGTGTTTCCTATCGTTCTTATCAGAGAACGTTCTACGGTGGCCTTCACCTGTCTTTGACCCCCCACAGCTGTTCCTTTCAACCCTCTCGTGTCCATGACCTTAGTTCCTCACTCTTCCCCACCCCTCTTGATAAATCTGAATTATATTTATAAACAAATAAATATTAACCTGCCAGAATAATTCTTCCCTATTCAGAGAACTATTTTTGACCAATGGGTCCCCAAATTAACTGAACTTTGACCCTTTCTGTTAAAGGTCTAAAACTTTTACCCTCTTTCCCCCCAAAAAACCTCTCCGTCAGAGTCTTCTGGTGTCTGGCATTTCTAGCACTAAGACTTGTGAGGATTTCTCAATTTCTGCCCTATCAACATTTGGGTTGGATAGTTCTTTAGAAGATATTGAGAAAATAAATCTGAATATCAAGATGCTTAGCAGCATCCTGGCTTCTACCTACTAGCACACCCACCTTTTAAGTTGTGACAACCAAAAATGTCTCCAGATATGGACGTATGTCCCTTGTGCCATTGTTCCAACCCTCTCCTTCCTCCCCCTGACACTTCCCCTCCACCCTGACCCCATTAAGTTGAGAACCACTGGAGTATGCTAACAGTTGCTCTGGTTAATCTTCCTCCACAGTCTTTGGTACGGTGACATTCATTTGGATCAAGATTGGGCCCTCTCCTGCTCAACCTGGGCTACTTCCTTGAGGCTAGAGGGCTGGACATCCTGACTGCTCCCTCCTTGGAGTCTCAGTGACAGGACAGCTGAGGAAGTCATTTTATCAAATGCTAGTACTTAGGCAGTGAGTCTCCTCGCTTTTATAGCTTTAACCTGGTCAAGATCAGATTTGCACAACCTAGTTCAAGCCTTATAAACCTCCTTAAAATAAGACAAAAGTGCACTGAATAATTTTGGACTGTGGTACTTTCTGATATTTATCAATTAGTTCAGCTCCTTGTGAAACCTCAAAATACTAAAACTTGGTTAGAAAAAAAAGACAGAATTAATGGGCAAACTGATGTAAGACATACAGCTCAAAAATTGACTACAGATTGATATAAAAAGGGTTACAAAATAAGATCTCACAACTGCCTTTTTTTACTTTCTTTTCTGATGGTCTTAAATCTGAGGTTGCAGATTTAGTGAGAAAATAAATATGTTCTCACTTAGGAAAAATAAAACTTTAAGACCAAATGAATAGCCCTTTAGCTTTTTGGTTTAAACAATTAGAAAAAAAAACAAGGACAAGGGCATCCTTACGTCTAGTCTAGATAGACACCTGCTGATATCAAAAGGACAAAGGACATTGAAAGAACACTAGCCCTTCTTAGAGCAAAAGATAATATCTAAAAAGAAAAAAAACAAACTGTCTGACAGACTAAATACCCTTCAGAGTGACTACCTGCTCTGATCTGCCAACAATTGCCCTCAACAAAAAACAGAAGCCTTCCATACAGTTGCAAAACCAAGAATGTTCCATTTCATGTTGCTATTAGGACTACACTCTGGATTATAAACTTGACTACTTTTTTATCATTTCTTTCACTAATAAAAATGTTTCATAGCTTTCTTTTTATATTACTTATTAAAAAGCAGCGATAAAGCTGCTTTTAAAAAAAAATGTGTCAGTGGTAGTTGTCTCATATATCACTCAGATTCAGCTTTTCTCTTAGCTACTTCCTGTCTCTCTGGGCCCTCTCACCAGTAAATATGCTTTTCTGTGGAGTGATTTTTCTTTGATGAATCTGTTGAAAGAGACCGTATTTGTTAGTGGGGCGCCAATATTAAACACAGACATGACAGTCTTTCTGGGACTCCCAGAAAGAGAAGCAGCCTTGGACTGTACTTTGACGACGTGGTTACCTATCATCTGATGCTCCCCCTGCCAACATCGTTGAACTTGAATCTGTGCCCAGCTGTCCCTGGGCCAAAGAGAGTTCAGACATGGAACACATAAAGGAGGATGTATCTTTCAGATCTTAATCAACTACTTTATGCCTTTACTGAAAATGACCCAAAATAACTTTTAAAAATAAGTTTTTGAAGGGCTGCACCCGCTCTGCACACCTACAGAAAAAACTCATTATCTTCTGTACTAGCCATTGTAACACCTCTGCTTTACCCCTAGAAAAACAAACGGGCATGGCTACAGCTTCCCACAAGATTTAAGGGCTGTTAATGAGCTTGTGTTTTCTCACTTCCCTGTAGTCCTCAAACTTAGCACCACTTCATCCTCATTTATAGAAACAGCCACTCCATCTTACAGTGGTAGGTCTATGCTCAGCATTCCTTAGAATGGCCTTGCCCTCAGTCACTGCATTTATTGGTATTTGCTTGGGAAAAATCAACAATACACAGACAGTTATCGCCCCAAGGTATACAGAAGTAGCATCTGAGAAGTACTTCTTAGAATTATATAACCCCAACCTTAGAGACAGTTTAGAGACATCCAGCTCCCTCTTACATACTCGTAAAAATACATAATTTGTGCATATATACACACACACACACACACACAATGTGAATGGTCTCTGTTACGTTCTGATAGATTGAAAGTCTTGCAAAATTTATCCTCTCCCTTTGCTGACAGTGTTTAGTGTATAAGATACACGAAGTTTCTAAAGACAGATGTCAATTGTATTAGTCGCAAGTCCGTTATCTAGGCCATGGCATCATACATTACAGAAAGCCTCTTTCCCTTAAAAAATGAAGAGCTACTTGTGAACTTTCCTAGCCAATTAACAATCCGGAGGATTTCTTGGTCTCATTGGACAAGGTAGACATTGGATATCTAACTTTTTTGAGCTGGTTGCCCCTATACATGATCTATTGAAAACTGGCATAGATGAGCTCTTGACCTGGCCAAACTCTCTAGAGACTGTCTTCTGTAACCTAACCCCCCTCCCCAGGTCAGCACGAACATTTATTATATTTTTCACATGAGGATTCTAACTCAATAGCACAGTAGATTGTATTCAATTATTCCACCTATGTAGCTATATTTCCTTACTATTATCTGTTGACTAGAAGTTTTTCCTTGTTATGAAGTAACTGTTTGAATAGTAGTAAAGAAACTTTAGACTTAGGTAATATTCACACATTTGGCTAGTGGTAGAGATAGACTTGTCTACCCATTTCACTAGAATAGTAATTAAGGAATTCTTAAGACTTTGTCTGTCATGCTGAAGTTTTACTGTCCCTACCGTCTCTAGTATTCAGAATGAATGATACTTTTGAAACAAAAACTTGCAAAACCATCCCAGAAACTTCGTTTGCTGTGGTCAAAGACTTTACTCTTAGCTCTTATGGCCATTAAATCTTCTTCGACAGAAACTCATAGACTACCCACATATGACCTTGTCTCTGGATGCCCTACTGGGGATCTTACCTCTTCTCTTTCTAAGGCTGATATGGCCGAACATCTCAGAGGTTTAATGCAGTATACAAGAGGCCAAGGTGTTTTGTATAATGCAGTATACAAAAAGGCCAAGGTGTTCAAAGACAAGCTAAAGAATCCCTGTGACTTTCAGCCTAGAGACCTGGTTGACTGGAAATGACACCAGTAAGTCACTGCTTTTGAACCTCCTTAGAAGGGGGCTTATCAGGTCCTCTTATCCATAAACACTGAAGTGAAACTCAAGGGAATTTACTCTTGGATTAATGTCTCCCAGTTAAAAAGAGATCTTGTACCCACCTCCTAAACCTTCCTGCCAATAGGAAACTAAAAAGTGAGAATCTCTCAGGATTCTCCAGAAGCAGACAGCACCTCAGAGGAAACAGCTTTCCCAAGAACCACGGATCAAGCAGCAGATGGCGAGATGTAGATCCTAGGATCCTGGTATCACACGCCCTGAATGCTGACCACCACTTTCCACCCTCCACCTTCTTTATTCTCCTTCTTTTGTGGCTATGCATTTTTGTGCTTGTATCTCTATTAATTTAAGGTTTTGATTGTTAAAATGAGACCCTTAAAATTTTTTCCTTAATCAAGTTAATCTGGCTAAGTGACTAAGTAAGGACAAGTAAAGTGCTAAGCAAACCAATGGATAATCAAACCTTTCTTCTGTACAAACTTTCCTTTGAGCCTTCTCTTGCTTGACATTTAGATTAAAAGCTTGCCCTTAATGGTGTTAATTTCCTTCATAAATAATCTGTTCTTGACCTTCCTTCATTTAATCTTCTACTTAATCTTTCCTTTCCTCATTTTCTCTTTTTCTTCCTTCTCATCTCTTTTGCTCCCTTTCCTCTTCCATCTTTTCTTTACCCAACTGCTCCTTTTCTTTCTCTTTTTGCCAATCACAACAAAAGCACCTTTGTCAGCTCAACTGTATAATAGGAGCTATGGTGGCAAAGATAGCAGTTGTGTGTAGACAGGCTGCAGCCAAAATATGGAGGCTTTTCTTCATGACCTGAGATATTTGATGACTCTCATCACCAAATCTAGCTCCATCTCATTTTAAATCAATCTTGATCATCTTTTTTACACCTGCCTGTCTTATTTATACTATTCACTGGTTTGTCTGGTCTTTTGTTACTCAGCCACGTATGACATTGATTACACATTTATATATATCTCCCAGAAACCAAAATAATGTGTTAGTTTTAAAAAAATATTTTTATTGATTTCAGAGAAGTAGAGAGAGGGAGAGAGAGAGAAAGTAACATTAATGATAAGAGAAAATCATTGATGTCAAAATTCAAAGAAAATGTAACTTCAACGTAGAATTGTATCCCAATCATACTACCAATTAAAAGTGAAGACAGAGTAAAGCAATTTCAGATATGCAAGGGCTCAGAAAATTTACTTACTATGTACAATTTATTAGTAAGCTATTTGAGGATGTACACCAGGAAAACAGGGAGGAAACCAAAAAAGAGGACATGATGGGTTACAGGAAATAGCAGCTCCAACTCAAAAAATTAGAGAAGGACAAAGCTATTTGGCAGGCCAGATGACAACCAATCTAGTCTGGAGCAGAATGATTAAAGTCTCATCATTTCTCAGAGAAAGGTCTCAAGATTAAAAAGGGATTCAATATTATGATTGAGAGTTTGAGAAAACTTGATGATATGCAAAATACAGAAAAAACAATCAATATTTATTGCCCCAAGTCACCCTCTCATCAAAGGATAGAAACCAGGCACTATTAATCATTGCATCTGAAATTCCTATCTTAGTTTCTGATACTCAGGAAGCATGACAAAAATACTTTTAATCATTATTATTATTATTCTGTAAGTAGAAGTCTTTATGGTTGAATTCCCTCACCCATATTCCCATTACTATTATATCTTATAGTTTCGTGATACTAAATAATTGTGCTAATTTACTGCTCTTATATAGGTTTATAATGTTGATACTTAAGGGTAAAAGTACTAATAATACTGTATAAATGATTCTAAAGCTTTAGAGAATATCCAGGAACCATATCAAAAGGCAGATTCCCTGAATTCAGATGACTGCATCTAGGATAGAGTCTAGAAATCTGAATTATTAACGAACACTCCAGGGGATTCTGATTCACGTGGCCTATGGCCCCATCATTAGAAACTATGCTTTATGAACTTCATTGACTTTTTCACAGGGAATTCAGAATTAATTCTTGAAGAGAGACTGTTTTCATTATTTCCTAATGTGGGCAAAACCCCCCCCCCCCCAAGTCATCATCATTTTCCACTTTAGCAACTTATGCAAAAAAAATATTTTGTTGTAAAGGAGTAGGCAACATTATTTCTTAAAGAGGAAAAAAACATCAAAATTGTTTTTTTTTCATTTATTCTGGCTCAGTTATGTGCCATGGTAGTGACTTAGTTTCTCTACATCTACATTTTTCTCTTAAACTTGCTACTTTTGAGATGTCTAGACTTATGACTGCCTGAGAAGAAATATTACCATGAAAGAATAAAAGTAATTTAGATTGCTGTGCTATGGTGGTAAAGTTGTATTGTTTAAACATTATTTCACAAACCCATTAGATTATTGTCTTCCCGGGTTTGAAATTATTTCCTGAATGTTTCTAAGTTTTTCATTTCTAAATAGTTCTACAGGGTATTATATTATGCAGTACATGCATCTTTGTTCATTCATTTATAGATGCGTTTCTAGTGTACTAGTGATCTGCACTCCACACAATGAGAAAGAAACTATGCATTATTTTCCTTTCCAAGAAAACCAAACCAACTTGATGCACAGAATGATTGTTTGCCACCAGCTGAAATTGCAGCAGAGGAGGACACTTGCCTTATTAAGATGAAATTTCTGTTTTTATTTATTCTGGGGGTAAAAAAAAAGCTCTTTCCCCAAATAAAGGATAGCCTAGGGACCTGGGACATCAGTACTGCCATACCGAATAGAGAAGTGAGTAGGATGAATATTATAGCTCACGCTTTAAATCGGTTTATTTATAGGTAGGGAAAAATGAGAAATTGGAGAAAGTATTAGTTCACATTAAAAGGTAAAACACGAAGAGGCCACTGTCGGTTCAGGCTGTGCTTGTTGATTTCCAAGTAACAACCTTGTCTCTGGAGTCATTAAAAGTATTACTCTCCTGAGAAGAGGCCGAGGTTCTCTGCTTCGAAGCTGAATAAACCTGGTGCATCATTTTGTCATTCTTTATGAGAACAGTGGCCTTGAGGATCTTTTTTTTAAAAAAGGAAAAAGCTATCAAAGATTATCTCTCCTACCTCCTTCACAAAGGTATGCAGGTACATACATTTAGTAAAATTTACTAGTTACAAAGCCAGTACATATTTCAATTTTTTAGAGCTAACATTTCTCCAGAAGATGTCAAAGTAGTGGGTATGATTGGTTAACATTTAACTGCATGATTTTTTAAAACAAAACAAAACATTGTTCTGTTTCTTACAGGTGTAGTATTTTTTAAAAATCCGAAAACGTATATTCTGAATATAGGAAGGATATGGATATTAAACTGCCTAATATTATAATAGATGGAAATTATATAAAAATTTAAAATATTGTTTTACTATTTTCCAGGAACAAATCAACACCGTACCACCAATAAGTGTACAATTGGTTTTATATCTAGACATGTAGATAGAATTTGCCCATCAGTCCTCTGCCTGGACAGGCTTAAATGCCCTTTTCCTGTTGAGATTGTTTAGGGGACAGCTATGCAGAGGTAGCCTGGAGATGTGTGTCTTTAAGAAGTGGTGTCTTAGTGGTTTCCATTATGTACAACAAATGCTATAAACTCAGGAGGCGGGATTGGGTAGGAAACAGACTTGTCTGAGTGAAATGGATTCAGAGTCACAGTTGGGGAACATCTTGGGGGATGGAAAGAGTGTTACATTTAGGGAATATTTTGGGAACAATGGGTGTTTTCACAAAGCAGGAAGTTTCATTATTACGGGCCAGTAAAGAACACTGGAATTGTTAGTTTAACTGTTTAAGACATGCTTTTGATAGACTTTCTGGGGTTATACAGTGTGGTTTCCCAATTTTGGTAACTCTTTTCCCAAGAACCCTCTAGTCTAGACTCAAGATTTCATAGGCTGTATTTTATACTTCTGAAGTTTCTTTTACAAGTTATTCAAATTATGAAAATGTAAATAACGTTTATGGAGATATTTACTGGCAGTTAAGGTCATCATTTATTGGATGCGAATATTGTTTTGGTTGATAGATTCTCCCTTCCCCCCAACTGGTGGGAGGATCTATCAAATACAAAGATAATTTGATGTAGTTCAAAAATTTGTATTCAGCTCTATTTACCTTAACTCTGGGGGGCTTTGTGTGATTTTACGTCAGTCCATTTCAATAGGTTACACATTTCTTGGGTGATGTTAAGAAGCAATTTGTCTTTCTCTGACTGGCTTATTTCAGCAAGGTCCATCCATGCTGTCGCAAAAGGTAAGATTTCCTCACTTTTACAGCTAAGTAGTATTCCACTGTGTAAATGTATCACAGTTTTTTATCTACTCACCCACTGATGGGCACTTGAGCTGTTTCCAAATTTTGGCTATTGTAAATAACACTGAAATGAACATAGGGGTGCATACATTCTTTCAAATTAATGTTTTGGGGTTCTTGGGACATATTCACAGAAGTTGGATCACTGGGTCTAAAGGCAGTTCCATTTTTAATTTTTTGAGGAAACTCCATACTGCTTTTCACAGAGGCTGCACCAGTCTGCATTTTCACCAACACTGCACCAAAGTTCCCTTTTCTCCACATCCTTGCCAGCACTTGTTTGTGAATTTACTGATGGTAGCCATTCTAACAAGTGTTAGGTAATATCTCATTGTGGTTTTAATTTGCCTCTCTGCGATGATTAGTGATGTTGAACATTTTTTCATGTCTATTGGCTATCTGTATGTCCTCTTTGGAGTAGTGTCTATTCATGTCCTTTGCCCACATGATCTTACTTATATGTGGAAACTAATGAACTAAATGAACTGACAAAAAAACAGAAACAGAGGCATGGATATATGGAACAGACTGATAGCTGTCAGAGGGGACAGGGGTGGGGGACTGGATGAAAGAAGGTGAAGGGATTAGCCAAAAAATGTATATGCATAACACACAGACACAGACAACAGTGTGGTGATAGCCAGAGGGAAAGGGGGTTGGAGGTAGGTGAAGGTAGGCAAAGTGGGGATGGATTTGGGGACTTGGGGACAGAAAGAGACTTTGCTTGGGGCAATAGGCTTACAATAGGCTTACAATGTTCTATTGAGTTGTAAACTTGAAACTTGTATGGTTTGGGAAACCAATGTCACCCCACTAAATTAAATTTAAAAAAAGAAGCAATTAGTGAGATTAAAAAAATTCTTTTTAATCCTCACCCGAGGATATATTTTTCTTTTTTTTTTTCCTTTTATTTTTTTTTTATTCTTTTTAAAAAAATATTATAAGTATTACAAAGGGTGAATATACACTTTAATAACTAGCCATGTAATTAAGTTTCTAGACAGAATCCCGTTTTGCAAGAAACAGAAGTTGATATGCTGATTTAGCAGAAAAGTTTATCAAAAGATACTGCCGTGGCTTTATATCTCAAAAACATAAGTAGGCCCAAAATAGAAATTCTGACAATGTTTACCAGACCATGATATACATTTCTTAATTACTTCCTCCAATTCAGTAATAAAATCTGGTTTTAAAGCTTTTCTATATGACAAACAGTTTTGTCACCCCGACTCCCCCCCCAAAAAAATCAAGTATCAATGGAAAATTTTTCCCAAATATCCATTTTTCCAAATGCTTCCTCCACAGATTAAGTCTCTTCAAAAACAGTTACTTGCACATGTTTTTATGAAAACAGTATCTTTACCTCAAAGGTGCTGCCTGGCCTCAAAGGCACTTCTTTGACTTAATTTAAAATAATTGCTTAAGAGCAAACTACAGTAAAATGTAGTGCCATTGTCTTTGCCTTGAAACCCGGGTTGACGTTTAGCTGGTAGACAATTTGGAGTTAGCTCTCTCAACCTGTGTCCATCCGGATTGAGGGGGTGTCTGTTCTACTTCTGAGTACCCACCCTGTAGAATTAATTATATATTTTTATTTAACCTCTGAAATATTATTACTGACAAAGTTTTGGAGTAGGAGTAGGCATGCTGTAGAATGAGTTATTGAAATCAAATATTGGGGTAAACCGAACCAAACTTTTAAATTGCTAAATCACAAAGGCTGGAACTAAAATTTTAAAAAATAAAAAAGCACTATCAATTTATAATATTTTTTATGATTAATGCACTAAATTATATCAATTAAATTTAAAAATCTTCTTTCGTCTTCATCTGACTCCTTAGTTTTTAATGTTTATTTGTATTTTATGTTGTTGTTATAGTTGTACATGCAAAGATTTTCTAAATAAATAGACAAATATTTATTAAGGCTCATGTTCAAATATTTTTACTGGTAGGGATCAAGAACAAAGTACTTGAAGACCACACTCTAGAGAACCTCCTAAAGGCCAGAGATTGTGATGAGTGTGAAGAGCAAAGAGGAAGAATGAAAGAGGAAGCTGTGTAGGTGAAAGGAGAGAGAACTCTGGAAAGAGATGGGTAATTCAGCATTTAATCTTGGAAGTGCTAGAACATGCCAAGACTCTGGTATTATTATTGCTGTATGACAAATGTCAGTAAGTCAAACATGGAACCTGAATATATTTTATATCCTATTGTCAGACATGGTGTCCAGACACGTTCTTGTATTGAATATTAAAAAAAATATATTTTGTTATTTTAAAAAAAGTTTATCCTGTAGACATTTCAGGCAGGATATCAGATAATATTGAAGAAGATTTATTAATTACTAAGTAATTCCATCATCCAGAGATGGGCATTTTTAATATTTTAAGTGTATTTCCCATCAATACTTCATTATGTGTGTGCATGCATACACACACTCCATTTGTTCAACAGAGAGTGAGCTGAAATGGTCTCAACTGTAGAGAAGGGATCTCTAAGGAAGAGTTCTCTGTAGGGGGATCCTGTTAACATGCCAAGGGGAGGAAGAGCCTGTGAGAACTTCCTTGTGGCAGGGATATTTGGGCAACAGTTCCTAATCCCATACAATAAAGAGGTGATATGCAAATTGACCATCACACCCTCACACAAGATGGCCGCCCAAACAAACAAACATTTTATTGGTTTTAACAGAGAGGAAGGGAGAGAGATAGAGTTAGAAACATCGATGAGAGAGAAACATTGATCAGCTGGCTCCTTTACGCTCCCTATTGGGGATTAAGCCCACAGCCAAGGTATATGCCCTTGAACTGAATCAACTGTGGGACCCTTCAGTCCCTGGGTTGATGATCTATCTACTGAGCCAAATTGGTTAGAGCCAATTAGTGAGCTTCTAAGATAGGTTATAAGGAAAAAGACAGTTAACTTGGGAGATGAAAAAGAAAAAAAAATTAAGTCAAATTCAGAATATTGGAAAGGGATAATTTTACTACCCTGTATCTATTACTGGGTCATAATTTTATCTGTAATAACTTTTACTTAGACATAAATGGTGACCTCTAAGAAGAATGGAACCCATTTTTTTAGGGCCTTTTCTTAGCACAGCTATTTTAGATATCACTAATTTGCTACATTAAAAAGAAAGCTTTGTTACCTTTGGTTGCATCTTCTCACACAAAGTATATTAAAATAAAAACTGAAAGAAGAGAAAGTATAAGTTGAGCAGTTTGCATCTTATTTCTTGCCTCTTAAAATTATAATATTGTATTATGATTTATTATATTTTTAAATTATATTTTTATGTATCTCTTTTGATTCCAATTCAAACCTATTTAGTTCCTGTAATTATTCAGTTTATTCCATTTCATGTAACTTCAAGTTGAAATAAATAAAATTGAAGGACTTTTAGGTCTTTACTTTTTTCATCTTCTAGAATACTCTTCAGGGTAAACAAAAGATGGGAAAATTATGACACTAGAATTTCAAATTAATAAAACTTAAAGACATACATAAAAATATAAGTAACCTAATACTGAATTAAAAAAGTAAGTTCTAATTTATATTTGTGGCAACTCTTGAAAACTAATTTCTTTAGGAGATAAATTTATTATATTGTCTTCTATGAAATTGTATCTAAACTCAAGCTGGTTACTAAAGAGTACAGTATTTTGTTTATATCACAAACATGGCTGCTTTAAAATATTCAATCTGCTGTCATTAAAAATTCAATAAATTTTTTACTTAAGTGATTAAAGGTTAGAAGAATTATGCTAAATATGTGTACACTCACATAGAAAGGCTTGCTAGCTACAGTAAATTGATTATAATATTCCTACTCTTGTCCTATCTAATAATAGACAAACATGGTAATTAACCGTACCTCTGACATGCTTCCCATTGGCTAATCAGGGCGATATGCAAACTAACTGCCAACCAAGATGGTGGCCGGCAGCCAGGCAGCTAAAGCGAACAGG
>NW_005363247.1:834296-834936 GCF_000412655.1 Myotis brandtii
CTGACTGCAGTTTAGGCTTGCTCCCCGCTGGCAAGTGGACATCCCCCGAGGGCTGCCGGGCTGCCAGAGGGATGTCTGATTGCCATCTTAGGCCCAATCCCCCGGAAAGCGGGCCTAAGCAAGCATGTGGTCATCCCCTGAGGGGTCCCAGACTGCGAGAGGGCACAGGCCGGACTGAGGGCCCCCTCTCCCCCCCCCGAGTGCACAAATTTTTGTGCACCGGGCCTCTAGTCCTATCTAATAATAGACAAACATGGTAATTAACCATACTGCCGCTACGCTTCTCATTGGCTAATCAGCAGGATATGCAAATTAACTGCCAACAAAGATGGCGCCTGGCAGCCAGGCAGTTGAAGCAAACATGAGGCTTGCTTGCTCCAGTGATGGAGGAAGCCAAGGTTTCCTGCCTACTGCGGCCCAGCTCTGAGCTCTGGATGCAACAATGTTGCAATTATAGAAGCTAAACCCCAGACACCCGCTTTCAGCCAGCTGGCCTCAGAGCTTAGAGAGCCAGTGATGGCAACAGAGTTTCAATTATAGAAGCTAAACAAACCCAGATACCTGCTTTCAGCCAGCCATGGCCTCAGAGCTGGAGCTGGCTCTCAGCTCCAGTGACAGCTATAGAAGGTAAATAAATCCC
>NW_005363247.1:835053-848185 GCF_000412655.1 Myotis brandtii
CTGGCCAGGCACCCCAGTGGGGACCTCCACCTTGAAGGGGGTGTGACCAGCTGCAAAAGGCCATCAGCCCCTCATCCAGGCTGGCCAGGCACCCCAGTGGGGACCCCCACCCTGAAGGGAGTTTGACCAGCTGCAAACTGCCATCAACCCCTCACCCAGGCTGGCCAGGCACCCAAGAGGGACCACCACCCTGATCCGGGACACCCTTCAGAGCAAACCAGCCGGCCCCCTCCCATGTACCAGGCCTCTATCCTATATAGTAAAAGGGTAATATGCAAACTGACCCTAACAGCAGAAAGACTGGGAATGACTGTTCACTATGACACACACTGACCACCAGGGGGCAGATGCTCAATGCAGGAGCTGCCCTCTGGTGGTCAGTGCGCTCTCACATGGGAGAGCTCTGCTCAGCCACGGGCCAGGCTGATGGCTGCCAGTACAGCAGTGGTGGTGGGAGCCTCTCCCACCTCCTCAGCAGCGCTAAGGATGTCCGACTACAGCTTAGGTCTGCTCCCCGCTGGCAAGTGGACATCCCCCGAGGGCTGCCGGGCTGCCAGAGGGATGTCTGATTGCCATCTTAGGCCCAATCCCCTGGGGAGCAGGGCTAAGCCAGTGAGTGGTCACCCCCGAGGGGTCCCAGACTGCGAGAGGGCACAGGTCGGGCTGAGGGACCCCCTACCCCCGAGTGCACAAATTTTTGTGCACCGGGCCTCTAGTATTGTATATAATAACCATATTTGAGTTTAATATGTAACATACTTCATATACCAATGCCTATTCTGTTTTTTAAAGAATGCTTTTTAATCTTTTTATTTGTAACATTCTTGATATTATATATTTTTAATTCTCATAAATAAAATCTTATTTTCTAGATGAACTTTGTGAGGAAAGCAAAACCCAATAAAGCCAAACTACTTGCTGAGAATCAGTTGATTAGAATCAGCATTAGAATCCACAGTCCTCTCTAACTCTTAGGCCATTCCTTAGTGCAATGATGGTGAACCTATGACACGCGTGTCAGCGGTGACACACAAACTCATTTTTTTGGTTGATTTTTCTTTGTTAAATGGCATTTAAATATATAAAATAAATATCAAAAATATAAGTCTTTGTTTTACTATGGTTGGAAATATCAAAAGTTTCTATATGTGACACGGCACCAGAGTTAAGTTAGGGTTTTTCAAAATGCTGACACACTGAGCTCAAAAGGTTCGCCATCACTGACTTAGTGCCTGAGCCCCCACAGGAACTTCTTGAATATAAATGTTCTCACTCTATTATCTCATTAGAATAGTTTTAAATGCTTTTAGAGAATTGCTATCATTTCTTTCTATTCTGACTCAACCCAATTAATCTGTTGCTGTTCAGTTTGAATTGGCCTCTTTTTTTTTTCTCAGTTTCCCTTCTTCTTTCCTTACTAGATAATACTTATGATTAACCTGAAGATGACAGCATGTATTTAAAATGTCAGGGAAGCAGACAGGATTTCAAATATCCAAATATCCCCCCCTCAAAAATACCAGAGAGAAAGGACTCTTTCATTTATACATTCACTTGAAAAGCAAACACACACATCAACTGATATATACAATGTTTAAGTAAAAAATAATGTATGTTTTTTCAATTAAGAGTTATTAATTACAGATATGTTAGGTAGTTTATTATACAGAGTGTTTGCTTTGCTGGGCAAAACTTGTTTTATTAGCACTAGAAGAAAACAAAGACAAGAAGTAGACCAACATAAGAATTAATGGCTTTGAGGTGAAGCTAACATATGCATGGGGAGCTGAGCTTTTGCAGCACAATTAAATCAAAAGTTTCATAGATGTCATATTGTATTCCTAAGATTTGATTTCCCCAATATCTGGTCTTTTGGAATATCAGAAAACTTCACATTGACATCAGCACTCAAAATACATTGATATATAAACTTTAAAAATGGTAATTACACTGGAATAGCTTTTGCCTTGAGTTAACTATGTGGGCTGGTACTATAATAGTTACCCAAGACGCCAGTGTATTTTTGAGTATGCACTTTAAAGCTGAGCCATACCCTATTTTTAGATGATGGGGTATTACAGACCTCCACATCTATTAAACCCAGTATAATGTGCCTGTTCAACACTCCCACTGAAAATAATGTGTGGTAGGGCATGAGGATTAAGTACTAATTCCTTTTGATTATGTAGTTTAGAAAAACTGGTTGATTATAATTCAAAGAAGATTTGTATCTATTTGTATATTCCTTTAAATCAGACTGTTTGGCTTTCTTTGTGTAATTTAAAATAAGTTTATTTTTTGACAGGTTTGGACAACTATAATCAACTAATTGGTATTGTGTTTCTATAGTGAAGACTTTAGTAGAGAGAAAGCTGTTTGACATGACAATGATGAGCTGTGGGATATGGGAATAGACATTTTACAATATATATTTATTCAGAAATGCGTTGCAAGACTCGCCTGTTGAGGAGGAACAGTTACTTTACCGAACAGTCTCCCAAATTGTATATAAGTTTTCAGTAGTATGTTAGGTATAGAATATAATTAACAGTATAAGAATTATTCAGAACCTAATAGACTTGCAAAATATAGGTAGGTATAATATAACTTTCAGTTATGGCTTTCCTATCTTGAATTCAGCTCAGTTGAATGTGGGCCATTTTTCTGGTTGTTAAATAGAGTGCCTCCGGGATCTTTGCAGAGTGACTATCCTCACAATACACCTGACTCCTTTTTGCAAGCAAATTCTCAGGTTTATTATTTACCTTCAGGTGCCTCTCCCATTCCCTCCCGCTTTTGCTTTCCCATTCCACATGGAATACTAACCACAACAGTACACAGGGGACTTTTTACAAAAGTGTAGTATGGCCAGTTTTCATATCTCAGCCATCATCCCCACCCAGCTGTCCCTGTTGGAAAGGACAGAGCAGACAATCCTAGGCTAGTCATCTGTGACTGCCTGCTGTGTCTTATCCCTGAGTCAGCATGTAAGTTGTTTTGGAATCCAGACTTGATGCTCCAGAGCAATTGGTTTGTTTGGCTAAGGAGAGCAATTTCTGTACCCACATACCTTAGGTGTGAAACCTTGACATATTTGCATGCTTCATCTGTGTCAAAACTCAAGTTGGGGTTGAGAATTCTGTTTAATGGGACTGACTCTAAAAGCTCGAATCTTCTTTAGGTATAAGAAGGAGGGAGATTATAATGAAATGTGTATGCGCTCACACAGAAATGCTTGTGTACTGTAGTGACTTGCCTGTGGGCTCTAGGGAGCCATTTGAAGATCTGGGGAGTGTTTTTACTGATGGCAGCAATAACGGATACTGTGGAAGGAGGTTCATTTTTAAGGACCCCAAACTTCTTTCCCCCTTCTTTGAATTCCTGCATGATTTGTTTTTTCCCCCTTATAAGCAAAAAACACTATTACCCATATCAATATGTAATGTATGCATGGAAAAATATCTTTGTTGCAGATTGCTTTTTGGGTAACTCTAGAGCATTAAAATGTTTTCTTTTTTTTTACTTGCTAAATTACCTTGTAAATACCTATGTATAAGAAAGATTGCTGATTATAATGATGATTATATTTGTCATTGAGAAAATTTTAGGTCCTAAGGAAATCTTTCTAAGTGACATGAAGTTAGTTTGCTCCAACCTTGGTTTTATAGGTTATAACCTGATAAAACTATGAAACTCTATAAAACTCTGGAGCTTAAAAATGTTAGATGTGCCACAACGAACAGATCATCACATTTGTGTTTTTATTTTTTTGTTCTTTACATGCCCTCTGCAGTGCCACAGCTGGCTTCTGGATCGCACTGTAGAAATTTAATAGTCCCAATTTCAGGCACAATTTATTTTTTGTTGAAGTGTCAGGCCTATTTTAATGGGGGCTAAAACCATGCAACTAGTCAGATGCAGAACAGCTTAGAGGAAACACCAGAGAATGTAGGAGAATGGAGGTTGCAATGACAGACTTTCATTTATACCCTCAATTTACATATTCAGATGCCCATATTCTTTTAAAAATAACAATGAAGTGAATCCAATAATCAAGTACACGAATGTAGTTTCTTATGTGATTCACTTGCATGTGGATAAGAAGGTATTTGAAGAAGGACATGATCACCTTAGCTGATTAATAACCAAGCCAGCACTATAATAGCATCAAAAGAGCCTTTCTCTGGGATCACTTCTTTTATAAAGAGAACAACCTTGTCCAGTGTTGGCCAGGGTACACCTTGGGATGAATAAATTATGGTTGTAACTGAGTGTAGAAATAATGCCTGCAACATGTAGTCATACACTTGAGATAACAAGAGGACAATGTCTTTTGCTGAATAAATGCTGAGAAAAAATAACATTAGTTAAGTCTTAGTAAGTTATAAGTCTTAAATAGGGGTATGCAAAGCAGAAAAATTTGGAAGCACATAGACTATAATTATCTTTGTTCAGGCAATAATGTGATATCTAACTTATTGTCAATAATGATGTCTCTAATTATGCATACTTGTTCTTTCTTCAACTCGTTTATTTTCCTCTAACCACCACATTTATATATTTCAGCTGAAATTATTTCCAGATCTTACGATTTATTCTAGTCAGTCCTGTATGTTATTTTAGTGTTATCCAAAGACTTTCAGCTGCCTGTTTATCTAGAATTTAAAGAAACAGCTCAAAATAAGTACTAGATCACAAAATTTTACCTAATAGGTCATATAAATGATGAAATGAGGCAGTATAAGAAATTGTAGTGCTTTCTAAAAACGCAATAAAAAGTAAAAATCCATCACATTTTTTTCTTTCATGAAAAAGCTGACTTATAATATCTTAAAATGTGCCTTTCTGCTTTTATTAAATTTTTATTGTAATTAAAATAGGCATAGTAACAATTACAAAAATTTATCTCCAAAGGAATATTTACAATGTAGCTTTTATATTATGCAATCTTCCCTACATATACTTAACTATGTGTATATGAAGCATATTTGTGTTTTAATTTATTTTCATGAGTAACTTTAGCATATTATGACATGGACTATATTCAAATGACTTTGTCATAATCAAGCATACAGATGTTCACATCTTGGGACTGCTGGAAGTAGATAAGAGAGGGCACGAAATTGAAAACCTATTTGAAAAAAAATAATGATAGAAAACTTACCTAACTTGGTAAAGGAAATAAACATACAAGTCTAAGAAGTGCAGAGAGTCACAAACAAGATTAGCCCAAAGAGGCACACACCAAAACACATCATAATTAAAATGCAAAAGCTTAAAGACAAAAAGAGAATCTTAAAAGCAGCAAGAGAAAAGCAGTTAGTTATCTACAAGTGAGCTCTCATAACACTGTCGGCTGATTTTTCAAAAGAAAGTTTGCAGGCCAGAAGAGATGGGCAAGAAATATTCAAAGTGGTGAAAAGCAAGAATCTACAACCAAGATTATTCTACCCGGAAAAGCTATCATTTAGAATTGAAAGACATATAAAAAGCTTCCTAGACAGGAAAAAGCTAAAGTAGTTCATCACCACCATACCAGAATTACATGAAATGTTAAGGGTCTTCTTTAAGAAGAAAAATAAAATACATAAAAATATATGAACAATAGAATGGCAATAAATACATATCTATCAACAATTGAATCTAAAAACAAAATAAGATAGCAGCATAGGTAAACACCTGAAATTGCTGCCTCGCACAACCACTTCAAAACTACAACTAAAAGACAAGACGGACACCATCCAGAACCACAGGAAGGCTGGCTGAGTAGAAATTCTACAACTAGGAAGGCTGGAAATTCTACAACTAGAAGGAAAGAGAAAAGCACACTGAGACTCAGAGGAGGTGCGGAAGTAAAGTGCAGAAGTGCAGAAGCAGGCAGAACTCGGAACTTGAGGGCGGCTTTCCCTCAGTGGTGCTGGCAGCAATTACCGGGACACTGAGACGCGCGGCCCCTTAGGGCAGGGCTGAGAATCAGCCATAGCTGCTTGCTCCGCCCTGTTGATTCCGAGACCCCGCCCCATCCAGGCTGCTGCAAAGCCTTTTGCATATGAATGCCCGGGTCCTTTACAACCTGACAACTACCTAACAAATTGCAGCTGGGCCAGACAGACCCAGAACTTCCAAGAGAAGGCCCAAGGCCCCACAGCAGCTTGCATTGCTTCTCAGCTGGGCCTCATCTGGGCACCCCCAAACCCCCAAAAAAGGAAGGGGAATCTGCATATCTCTTCATAGCTCCTGCTGGGTAACCTCAGGAAGAGGCTTAATTAGCACCTCCTTAGATCCAAGAGCCAGTGTACCCAGTGGTCAGAGTGGGACCACCCAGATTACAACTCCTCAGATTCATAAGGAACACACTCAGGGGGCAGACTCAGTGAGCACCAAAGCCCCACTGAAGCAAGTCTTGCCCCAGAAGGGTGTCTTCAGCACAGAAGTTCTCCCACTGCAGACACAGCTGATTCTCACTGCCAATTGGCCTGGAGGTCAATTCCTCCCAGTGACACCTAAAACAATCAAGGCATAACTACAACAAGACTGTGCACAAAGCCCACAAGGGGGTGCACCAAGAGTGTCCACCTCAGGTAACTGGGGAGGCTGAGCCACTGGGCCCTGTAGGACACCTAGCACACAAAACCACTCTACCAACACAGGGAAGCAGACAAAATGCGAAGACAAAGAAACAGGTCACAAATGACAGAAATGGAGGACAGCAAACGACTGGATATAGAGTTCAAAACCACGGTTCTAAGATTTTTCAAGAATTTTATGGAAACCGCCGATAAATGTATTGAGATCCTTAAGAAATCTAGTGAGACCCTCGATGTTGTGATAAAGGACCAACTAGAAATTAAGCATACACTGACTGAAATAAAGAGTATTATACAGACTCCCAACAGCAGACCAGAGGATTGCAAGAATCAAGTCAAAGATTTGAAATACGAAGAAGCAAAAAACACCCAACTGGAAAAGCAAAATGAAAAAAGAATCCAAAAATACGAAGATAGTGTAAGGAGCCTCTGGGACAACTTCAAATGTACCAACATCCGAATTATAGGGGTGCCAGAAGAAGAGAGAGAGCAAGATATTGAAAACCTATTTGAAGAAATAATGACAGAAAACTTCCCCTACCTGGTGAAAGAAATAGACTTACAAGTCCAGGAAGCGCAGAGAACCCCAAACAAAAGGAATCCAAAGAAGACCACACCAAGACTCATCATAATTAAAATGCCAAGGGAAAAAGACAAAGAGAGAATCTTAAAAGCAGCAAGAGAAAAACAGTTAGTTACCTCTAAGGGAGTACCCATATGACTGTAAGAGGCGAACAGGCCAGCAGGGAGGGCATTTGGGTGTGACCCGGTCAGCAGGGGGGGCAGTTGGGGGCGATCAGGCTGGCATGCAGAGGCAGTGAGGGGTGATCAGGCTGGCAGGGTTTAGGCCGTTAGGGGTGACTAGCAGTTGAGCAATTAGGAGCCAGCGGTCCAGGATTGTGAGAGGGATGTCCAACTACTCGATCCACAGGGATTGAGCCTAAACCGGCAGTTGGACATCCCCTGAGGGTCCCAGATTGGAGAGGGTGCAGGCTGGGCTGAGGGACCCCCCCCCCCATGCACGAATTTTGTGCACTGGGCTTCTAATATAGTCATAATAGTCTAATAACTATGTATGGTGTCAGATGAGTGCAAGATCCACGGGTTGATCACTTATTAAGTTATGTAATGTCTAATCACTGGGTGTACATCTGAAACTAATATAATAATGTATATTAACTGTAATTGAAAATAAAAAATGATTTAAAAAATCGAAGTGGGCTTAAAGGCTTCTTGTGAATCAGTATGAAACTTCTCTCTGGATACTACACTCTCTGCTTACATCTTTTTTCTGCTAAAAAATATGGCAGTTGTGTGTACTGGTACATGTAACAAAAACCATATGCAGGCCGACAGAGAGTATCAGGATAAATTATATAAACTGTTTATTATTGCTTTGGATTTATGAGGTAAATTGTTTATGAGACTCTGTGAAGTGCATTGAGTAAATGGACCATCTTCCCACTCTACTATAAACAACCCTGTTCTAAGCTTTGAAAGTACTAGGAGTATATGATATTGGGAGAGAAAATCTATACAGATCTCTTAGCTAATATTTAACTGAGGACTGTCAAACAAAACTTAAATGTAGTTCATATGATTTTCTTTTTTTAAATATGTTTTTATTGATTTTTAGAGAGAGAAGAAAGAAGAGGAAGAGATAGAAACATTGATGAAAGAGAAACATCAACATCGATCAGCTACCTCCTATACACCCCCTGCTGGGGATCAAACCAGCAACCTGGGCAGGTGCCCTGACTAGGAATCCAACAGGTGACCTCCTGGTGCATAGGTCTATACTCAACCACTGAGCCACACCTGCAGGGGCTATATGATTTTCTTTTTCAAGTCTTACCATCTTTTTTCCCTCTCTTGGTATGAGGTAATTTAATATTTTTAAAGGGTGCTAAAGCATCAAGAACACAAAACAGATATGAGCTTAGTAACTACTGTGAAAAGTTAAAAAGCAGCATAGGGAGGGAATCAAATCTTCCAAGCTTGACCCTTCCCCTCTCCTACAGATACTGCCCTGAGCACATATCTTTCTTCTCTTTTGTCATTATGTAACTGATTTTCAGTTGTATTTAGAGTTTTTAAAGAACTATGTTTTAGGTGATAGGTATTTTAAACTACTAAATAGAGAATTGATGTGTAGGTGGGTATTTGTCTCTTTGCATGCTGCAGCTGAATGCCTGAGGCATTTGCAATTGAACAACGGAAGAGATTTCAAGAAACAGGCAAGTCTGTATGCACCTGTGTCAGCTAGCCACCAGTCTTCCTTTCTCCTGCTTCCCCTCTGTGTGTTTATAGGCATGCGCTCGCGCGCACACACACACACACACACACACACACACGCACGTGTGTGTGTGTGAGTGTGTGTGCGTGTGCAAATATGCATGTTATATAGGGGAATATTCCTCGGTATGCATAAACTAAATTTGCTCAACTCCATTTTTCATATTTTAATATTTTTGATATTTGGATAGGTCGAGCAATCAGTGCACATGTAATGCGGTATTGCATCTTGTGTGTCAAAAAGCTGTCATACTTGAAGCTAAATCATCTTGCAATTAATGGCATTTTATCATTGAGAAAAGATTATAACTATACATATGATTTTCAGTTTTCTTGCCTGAAAGTTTATTGACTCCAAATCATCAACTTTGGTATTCTTTTCTGTTTCAGTTATTTTTACACATAGTAAACATTCCACCACATTTCTAAAAGAATGGACATGATGGTCTGCTTCAGTTCACATAATATTCTTTTTTAAAAACCTGTGTGAATGATGTTGTAAAGAGAAAAAGGTGGCTATTTAGAATAATACTCTTTTGAATTATTTCATAAAGTGAAGGCCTTCTAGATAAAATAAAGAAACTTCATTTTATACTTGCTTTGTAAGTATTTCAAGCCATACAGATTGAATTTTGTAAAAATCTCACTGCTCTATGTAAGGTGTACGTCTTGAATTTAAGTGATGATCCAAACACAAGCTGAGAACTGAGAGCTGGATACATAGTAGACTCACCAATGATCCTTCAATTGAAACGTATCAATGTTATAGTGATTTGTAAATTCCAATTTATATGCTTCTATATCAAGATAAAAATGTCATTGTCCCATTAATAATTCTATTACCTAGTTTTAGAAATTTAGTAAGAAGGAAAGACTCAAGTACCCATGTTAAGAAAAGGCTGATTCCTTAGAGAGGAGTTACTAAAATATATTTTAATAATTACATTCATCATTATTAAATGATGTATCAATTGCATATTATTAAAATATAGAGTTACATATAACTATAGTATATTGGGTCAGGAAATTTATTTGGAAAATTGGACTATTACTTTAAGGGTGTTTGTGTGTGTGTATATGAGAGAGTGTGTGTACATGTGAGCAATCTGTGAATTATTAATGTAATGCAAACCAATAGACTCTGTAAAAAGCAAAATAGACAATAAACTTCAAGCTGAACTTCACGAATTGAATTAAAATTTTGCAATAGGGGGCGTTCATCTACATGAAATCAGTAGGGAGTTTTTCAACATACAAAAAGAAAATGGGTTTAAATATAGTATCTCAAAATAGCACAACTTGCAGCAAGTATATAATTTGTGAAGTAATTGGGTAATTAATTGAAAAAAAAGTTGAGCAGTGCACGAAGCTTGTCCATCTTTCAAAAAAGGGAGCTTAGATGGCATATGGCAGAATATAAATGCATCTCTTCTTCGTGGCTTTGAATGTTAATTTTACAAACTATTCTAGTTCATCCCATTTGTAAAGCTAAATATAAATCGCAATTCACAGAAGAAATTTTGACTTAGTGTCATGTTTCCAGCACTAGTTTTTCTTTTTTTCAAAATTAACATGAAGTCTTATGGAATATTTTCTAAAATTTTAGGATGTATTCTCCTTTTAAAATGTTTTTTTTTTTTATAAATGTTTCTCAGTATTTTTGGAATGTAGATCTTACCTTACAAAACAAGATGGTTACATTTCAAGACCACTGTGTGTTTTACCTCCAATATTCCTTTATTGTCTCAACTAGAGGCCCAGTGCATAAAATTCGTGCACTCAGGGGCAGGGGGGCAGTCTCTCAGTCCAGCCTGTGCCCTCTCGCAGTCCAGGAGCCCTTGGGGGATGTCCAACTTCCTTAGCGCTGCTGTAGAGGCAGGAGAGGCTCCCACCACTGTTGCTGCGCTCACCAGCCATGAGCCAGCTTCTGGCTGAACAGTGCTCCCCCTGTAGGAGTGCACTGACCACCAGGGGGCAGCTCCTGTGTTGAGCGTCTGCCCATGATGGTCAGTGTGTGTCATAGTGACCGGTCATTCTGCCGTTTGGTCAATTTGCTTATTAGCCTTTTATTATATAGGATGTTTATTATTTTCCTGCCCACATACTCCAAACCTCAATCTCATAGAATTCCTCCCCAAATGTGTCCATCTTTTTGGTGCTTCTCTAAAAACAATATCTCTTTATGACCTCAGCTGAGTTCATTTCTCCTTCCTTTGGCTCTTCTTGCATTTGCCCCATTGTGTTAGAGACTTTTGTTTGTGAAGATGTCTTCTCCTCTAGATTATATGCTACTCAAAGTAGGAGGACATGAGATATTGGTACCCTCAGTATGGAGATCGGTGTCTAAAATATACTCAATAATGATAATTAATTTAGAAAATTTTTACTCAAAAGAAATTAAATTGGTCTTCAAACAGTAAAGGACATTAAAAACACACTGAATCCTGGCCAGTGTGGCTCAGTGGTTGAACATCAACCCAGGCATCAAGAGGTCACCGGTTCAATTCCTGAGTCAGGGCACATGCCTGGGTTGTGGGCTCCACCCCCAGTAAGAGGCACGCAGGAGGCAGCCAATTGATGTTTCTCTCTCATTGATGTTTCCATTTCTCTCTCTCTCTCCCTCCCTTTCCCTCCAAAATCAATAAAAACATATTTTTTAAAAATACACTGAAAGAAAAACAATAATATTTCTTTGCCTTGCTAGGTAAGTTATTTTTTCTCTAAATCTTAAAATGCATATGACTCCATTACTCAGTAATTCATAAGTATAAATCTTCTGCATATAAAGCATAAGAGATGGAAGGCAGGGTTCCAGCCAGTATTCTGAGTTTACCCAGAGTGACCTTGGGAAAATTCAATTGACTTTTCCTTTTTAAAGCAAGGAGAATGAAAACACTAGTCCCACAGGTTGGTTGTGAGGATCATATGGTATAACATATGTGAAGCCCCCAAGACAATGCTATCATTCAATAACATTGCTATTATAATTATCACTGCTTTTGCTCCTCCTTTGAAATTTGTATTCTTTTCCGTGTTGGATCCTGAGCTCTACTTTGCATTAAGAAAATAATTCAAACAGTTAAATGACCTGCCTTTGGCAGTTGAGATGCCATCTATCCAATTTTTATAGTTTTAGCAGAAGTTAATATAGAGAAACCTTTTGAACTTTAAGATTTCTCCTTGATAAATCCAATTGGTAGTCCTTTGAGAGACAATTCACCTGGCTGAATCTGGATGCACTGAGTTCCCTTTGAATAAATTCCTTTTTTTACTTTCACTATGAAATTTTTGCTCTCAAAATGAAATTTATGTCCTAAGAAGTTTAAGCATCCTATCTTTTCCTTTTCAGGCAGCACTTTATTACATTTCCCATGTTTATCAGACAAAGACATCCTATCTAATAATAGACAAACATGGTAATTGACCGTACCTTTGCCACATCTCCCATTGGCTAATCAGAGATATGCAAATTAACAGCCAACAAATATGGTGGCTAATTTGCATACTGCAGGCAGGGTGGGACAGCGCAAGCTGCCAGCACAAGCCGCCAGCACAAGCCACCATCCAGGCCCCCATGTGCGACCCCAGAAGCCGCCTGCCTGCCGCCCCCGTGATTGGATCCAGTCCCGGGGGCTGCAGGCCAGCCCCAGAAGCCCAAGAAGCCGCCTGATATGGCAGTTACTCTATCAGTAAGCACTCTGAAAGTCAATGGCATAAATGCACCAATTAAAAGGCAGATTATGAGGGTGAATCAAAAACAAAACCCACTTTAAATATAAAGACACATATAGATTAAAAGTAAATGAATTAAGCTGCAGCCTGTTTTGCTCAGTGGATAGAGCATTAGCCCGTGGACTGAAGGGTCCCAGGTTTGATTCCAGTCAAGGGCATGTACTTCAGTTGCTGGCTTGATCCCCAGTCCTTATCAGAGCATGTACAAGAAGAAACCAATCAATGTGTCTCTCCCTTTCCTTTCACTCTCTCTAAAATTCAATGGAAAAATATCCTTGGGTGAAGATTAACAAAAACAAAGTAAATGGATTAAGTAACATTAAAGAGATTATAAGAAAAATATATTCCAAATTTTGTTAGTTGTATAATGGTTATGTTTAAATTATTAACACCTAAGAAATTGGGTGAAGGGTACATATAATATGCTGTAGTATTTTATACTTTTTTTTACATGTATGAGATTATTTCAAATTAAAATATTAAAAAATTAAAAATTAATAAAATATTAATTGAAATGT
>NW_005363247.1:848875-865558 GCF_000412655.1 Myotis brandtii
AGCACTAATAATGTCCAGATAACGGTTTAGGCCCAATCCCTTAGGGGCCTAAGCCTTTAGTTGGACATCCCCCGAGGGCTCCCTGGCTTCCAGAAGGATGTCTGACTGCAAGCTTAGGCCTGATCCCCCGGGGAGTGGGCCTAAGTCAACAGGTGGACATCCCCCAAAGGTTCCTGGACTTCAAATGTGCACAGGCCGGGTTGAGGGCCCCCCCCCCCCAAGTGCACAAATTTTTGTGCACCGGGCCTCTAGTCCTATATAATAAAAAGCTAATATGCAAATTGACTGAATGGTGGAATGACCAGTCGCTATGATGTGTACTGACCACCAGGGGGCAGATGCTCAATGCAGGAGCTGCTCCCTGGTGGTCAGTGCACTCTCACAGGGGGAGCGTCACTTAGCCAGAAGCCGGCTCATGGCTGTTGAGTGCAGCGGCGGTGGCCCGTGGGGAGTGGGCCTAAGCCAGCAGTCAGACATCCCCCGAGGGCTCCTGGACTGCAAGAGGGTGCAGGCCAGGCTGAGGGACCCCCCCCCACCCCACAAATGCATGAATTTTGTGCACCGGGCTTCTAGTGATATCATAAGCCAGTATTATTTCTGCAAATTGATGGTTCTTTCTCTTGTGCACATTAGCACTAGCAGTAAAAAGTTTAGGTCAGAAATCATCTGTCACATGATTTCTCATCTCTTGATCAGGCCTGAACTCAGGGACAGTGCAGCTCACTCTTCTGGGCTCCTGACACTGATAAAGAACAGGTACCACCGAAGGAACTAAAATTGTAAGTCTGGAGACATATTGAGGATAGAGAGGTGACATTTTCACCAAGTCCATTTTAACTCTCACTATATTTTCTAAAGTTTAGTGTTCTTTTCCATTTTCTTCTTTAAATCATTCCTGAAACCCTTCTGAGCATTCGCATCACTGTGGTTGGGCTGAGAACTATGGTATATTATTATGTCAAATTTGGGGCCTTTCATAAGAATAGGACAACACTCATAGGGATTCTGATGGGGTGACATGCATTGGGAACCTAGGGGACACAGTGTGCCAAGTGAAGGAGAATGGAGCTGAAAATATCCATGGCCTCCAAGCAAATAAACTGTCTCACTATGATTTATATTTTGTCAGACCATTAAAACAAGTGCTTCAGACTTTAAACCAGAGCACCACATTACTGCAACATTGTTAAAACCATTATTTAGAGAACAACAATAGAGGATCATAGTTGTCCGCCCAACCCAGGCAGATAGTTGCTATCTGAAATCAAGCTTTCTTTCATGTGAAAAACATACCATTTAGTGAACAAGAGTTACTCACTACCAATTGTACTCGGTAAATGTAAATTGGCTGTCTGGATTCTGCATTAATGTCTTCAGTACTGTTTGTGTTGTTTTGTTTTTTGGTTGGTCATTCCAGCCTGAAAGAGTGTAGCTTCCAAATTCACCTATCTTTTGGCAAAAGAGCACCTTAAACGTTAGGCCATGTGAATTTAGAATCAAAATTAACTGGTAATTAAATGTAACTATTTGTTATTCATTTAATATTAATAAGCACAGACACATTTTAAATTTTAAATGAAAGCATTCTACTGAAGCAGAAGAGACTGCAATAATGGAAGAGCAACGAACAGTAAACAGTAATACCACCAGCGCAGTAAAGAGAAAAGAAGACTATAAGAAATTATATCACAAGTTTTGGCAATTACACAATTAGAACAAGGTGAAAAAAGTAGTTATTTGTGTAAAAAAAGTGTTTTTCAAGCAAAATTGGGCCAATTAAGAGGTATTTTGACAAAACTAAATGAATTTGGTAAGAAGTTTACCCTTAATTAAAAGAGAATTAGTGAAACAGGTCATATAAAATCAGAATGAAATGTCCCTAAAATATTTAAAAATAATTTTTAACAGGATCTAAGCTTATTTCTTTAGCCAGCTATAAACTGAGACTCCTGTGAACATACAAATTTTTTTTAATTGGAGAGATGAAGAAATGTTTTTAATTTGTGACCAAAAATATCAAACTCATGGTATTGCTAATTTTGAATCTTACATCTTTCAAATAATAATTTGAACTAGATATTTAAAAATTAGCTTACATTTTTAGAACATCACATTGGACAATGTTCCAGCGTTGTTAGGTCAAAAATCTACATTTGCTGGAATTTAAACAAAAGGTTATTATTTCTTTTATTGTTTCATTTCTCTTTTTAATTTCATTCAATATACATTGAAGGCATTTATGCTCAGATTTCTGAAGCAGAGTCTATGGAAAGTGTTGTGGATAGGATTTTTAAAATTGATTAGTATATATGTGTAAATGCTATGATAGCACCTGTTTATGAAATTGTTGGGGGAAAAATAGGCAGTTAATCTAGTAATCCTGTGTTCTTTGTCAGTGCTCATTGGTTGAGTCTTGGAAGAGTTTTATAAAGATAATTGTTTTGAAAAAAATTTGTTGATAACTCAAAGTAAAGATTTTCTTAGCAATTTGAAGTTCCACTCTTATCTATGATCTAATTAGGCAGGTACAAAATACTGAAATATAAAGTTTTCATAATACAAATTAATAATGATTTATACATTTTAAAAACATCAATCAATATGAAGAATAATAACTTTAGTATATGAATCTACTATTTCAACTTTATATTTTATATCTAAATCAAGTTTTTCCAATGAAAATTTGGAATTGAGATATGCTGTAGCATAAAAATTTATCGGACTACTAGAATAGTAAATGTGGAAATTCTATTTTATTCCTAATCTATATATTTTCTTATTTTGGACAATTGAGATTTTAATGTTAAAATATTATTAATCAACTAATAACATTGTGTCTTTTCCTTGTGGGCAATGCCATGCAAAACACTGGGTCTTGGGTAGTAACACACCTGTCCTTCCTTTTCTTTTGGATTATGTTCTTTATGAGAATGATTTGCGCTGCCTACTGTACTAAGAGGGCAACCTGGATTATTTGTTCTTTAAAGCTGAGACTAAAAAACAGAACTTGTCAAGAGAGCTTAAAATAAGAATAAAAATATGCAAACAAAAATTTTCCATTTGTAAGTAGGTTAAAATAAACAGAGGAAAATATTTTAAAATAAGACTTGCTAGCAAAGTAGGCAAGGAAGGTTGGCACATCTGTGAGATTGTTGATGTCATACTTCAGTGCTAATATAGGGTAAAATCCTCTGTACTCAGTCGTAGGGAACGTGAATTAGAAATTAGATGAACATGACTGCTGGATCACTAGACACAGGCAACATTGCTATCCTCAAAGTGTCCTAGAAGTGGCTCAAAGCACTGCCTCTGGGTAATTGGCACAGAGAGACACTTGAAATTACATGTTGGGACCACAATCTCTGCAACTAATTTAATTATGCTCAGGACCACTAAGATCGGTACGGAATGTCATATTAAGGTTGACTTTGAAATGTGAATAATGCTGATTTGTCACAGATTCAGCTCAAAGCATATTAATGTTTTAGATTGTGGTACAGATGTGATGGTCCCTCCAACAGATTTTTTATCTCCAAGTTCAGAGTTCTGACTCTCAAAAGAAAAATGAAACAAATTGAGAAAGGGAGGAAAGAAGTAAGGATGGGAGAGAGGGAGGGAAAAATGGAGAAAGGAAGATAAAAAAAATTAAAATTAACAACAGCAAAGAAAGAAAAAACACTAGAAGCAATTTCTGTATGCCAGCATAGAGTATATTTTGCCATCCTACATTTCATTCTCTTCTGAGGAGGATGAATTAGAAACTATAAATACATTTTAATTCAACCCTCAGCACCACAGTTATTTCCCTTACCCTGGCAGGTTGCTGTTTAAAAAGTCAGAGTAGAACCCCTAAATTGGGTTCAACTGTCAATCAAAATTCAATAAATTCAGTTAAGTGCATGGGCTTATGCGCATGTCCAGGTGCAAATGCACATATGCATACACATGCATGCACACATTCACACACATTTACACATACCGTAGATTCCCACTGTGATGAGTGTATTTGAAACTTAAAATAATGCTGCTTCTCCATCATTAGAGCAGCTGGCAGTATGGATATACCATCAGTGCTTTAAAAGACATCCCATAATGCACTTGATTATACTATTTGTAAATGAGTTGCCTGACAACAATACTGTCATGTACCAAGTAGACTAAGAGAAGGTCAAGGGGAACTGCAATTTTGCCAGCAAAACGTTTTCTGTCCACAGGAAACATTATCAAACCAATCCTATCTAATAAAGACGGAATATGCAAATTGACCGTCAGTTCACAACAAAGATGGCGGCACCCACAGCCAATAAGGAGGAAATATGAAAATTAACATGACAAAGATGGTGGCGGCGGGCCTGGAGCAAAGGCGGGAAGCGGCGGCCAGAGCCAAGGCCTAGGTCCTGGGTGCCAGATGGAAACCGGTGCAGGCAGCCAGGGGAAGGAAGGCCTATTCTTGCATGAATCTTTGTGCATCAGGCCTCTAGTACTTTATAAAAAGAGACCTTGAACTGATATAAACTACTTATATGATCCACTCACAAAATAGGCCTAGGCAAAGGGGGGAAATGTGGTCCAGTTTTTTGATGCGTAGAAAGTCTTTCTCTGACATAAATGAGATAGAGATATAAATATACTTGTGTGACATGTAGAAGCTTATTCACCAAAGATGTTTTGTATAAAGAATAGTACATGGAAGAAATGTGTAAAATCATAAATGGAGTATTATTAGTTCTACTTTATATTTTCTATGTGTCATCATTAGTGTGTGACACTAATGTACTTACATTAGTGTAAAATCCTTTGGGAATGTATGTAAGTTACCTTGCTTCTTACCCTCTAAAAGGGGTTAAAATGATTCAAGATAATTGTTGTTGTCTTTTTATTTACCCCTTTAAGCACTTTCACTTTAGTTTTCATTATAGCTCTATTCTGTGACCAACTGGACTTCCCACTTAAATGGGGCAGAGCCATCTGAGGAAATAGGCAGTCAGGCCAAGCCTGCATGTGGTAAACAGGCAATCTCATTAAGAGGGAGTAACTACTAGAAGCACTATAATTATTCTATGCTATTTGCCATAATATACTGTAGCACCTCATCAAATATGTCGAGTAGCATTTGCTGGAGACAAACTGAGAGGAAAGGAAAGACAAACTCTTCTCATGCACCTTAGTTCACAATGATTTCCGAGCAGCGGAAGACCCTGGACTCAGCTTTACCCTTTGCTATAATGACAGAGTTTCCTGGGATATAATTTGTGCACACGCATTGTACACCTTAATTGTAGTTTTTATGCAACTGTGGTGTTTCTGTGATCTTTTTCTACTCAAATTTGTCTTGTGCAAGTGGGCTAGGTATGCAATATAGATATGTGTGTAATTTTTCTCTCCCAAAATGTGTAATCCTAGATATTTGATAGCAAACTCCCAACTAGTCTAGTAAGAAAAAGATTTTTTTTTCCTATAAAGTCCCCTAACTGGCATTATTAAATTAAAAATTTGGGACAGGTATTCTTGCTCCTCTGCCTCTTTAAGTAAAATTTAAATAGTTAAGCAAAGAATTTGTTTTCTAACATAGCACTGCAGGGGTATGCTAAAAATTCATGACTTTTATTTACTATTTACCTAAGTAGTCTATATTATGTAGTGTTTTCTACATTTAAATAATCTTTAACCTGTCAATTTGTTAATTATAGTGCCAGGGGAAAATAATGCACTGTTACAACTTTCACAATTGCATGTATATGGAAATGTCATGTTTTTTTTTTTTAATGAAACTTACAGTTTTTTAGTAGGTGTGAGCATGTTGCAAAGAATTATAGATAAAACTTGTATGTGCATAACTGGAAAAAAGTTAGATAATTTGACAAAGCATTAAGGCAATGTAGCCGTACAGTTCAACATCTTTCCCTTCCAACTATAATTCCATTCTGTAACTCTACAGATAACATTCTATTTGAATTAAAAGAATATTAATACTTACCTATTTTAGCCAAAGTAATTTAAATATAAATATCACATAATAATTTATGTGTTAAGTGCTTTAAAATTCTGAGATTACATATTTCTTAGCTACATGATATGTACAAATTTAAATTGTGGCCTTCTCTGTTCATTTAGGTATTTTCTTGGTCTTGGTCTTTGCTCATGGGACTGACATGAGTAACTACATGGAAATCTGTTCTCCAAAAGTAAAATATAGAATTTATAACACTTTAGCATGCATACAGATGAGCCATATCACTTATATTAAGATACATAAATTTCTATCATTATAGATGTTATTTTCCTAAAATCTTTGATCATGGCATAAGCTTATATGTAATTTTATTGAAAAATAGGATTCATAAGTTGGTAATATGATTCCGCCAGAGAAATCAACCCTCTTTGCTTATTTAAAATATTGTTGTTTTACCAAGCTTTAAATAAAGTATTTAACCTAATGGTAATATTCTTCAAGACAAAAGATAATACTTGAAGTCAAAGTAGGAAAATCAATATTTTCCCAGGAAATTAGTAATAAGACTATTTTGAGTTGATTTATATAAGTAACATCTAGCTCATGTTAAGACCATGCTTCAGAAAGATGTTTAAGCCTGCTGGTATGGCTCAGTGGTTGAGTGTTGACCTATGAACCACAAGATCACAGTTCGATCCCCAGCAGGGGGCATGTAGGAGGCAGCCAATCAATGATTCTCTCTCATCATTGATATTTCTATCTCCTCTCTGAAATCAATAAAAACATATTTTTTTAAAAAAAGAACAATGTTTAAAATCAGTAATGCTTCTAATTTCAAAACTTAGTGTATAAAAGACTTCTGTTTTCTTTAGAAATATAAAACTAGAATTTAACCTTAAATTGTTGTGTGAATTTCTAAGTATCCCAAAGTACCTTTAATTATTTTGAACAAAAACCCTCAAGCATAGGATATATCTTGTCAGCAGAGTAATCATTCTCTACCTGTTATTGTGTAACAAATAATCACAGAACCTACAACAATAATCATTTATTGTCACACATGTGAGCTGGTTGTTTAGGAGACTGATCATGACCACTGCCACTCAAATATCTATGGGTTGGCTGTCGTGACCGATCTAGGATGACCACAGCTGGGACTAGTATGACTGCGCTCTGCTTCTCATGTCTCATTCTTTTACAGACTAGCCCAGCTATGGTCTCACAGCAACGGTAGAGAAGCTAGTGCTTTTATCAGATCTGCTGACATCCAGAGGCCAAAGGAAGGTGTGTGGCTAAGCTCAGAACCAAGAAGTAGCAGAAGGGGCGCGTGTGGGAGCCAACCAATCAATGTGTCTCTCTCACATTGTTTTTTCTCTCTTTCTGTCTCTCCCCCTCCTTTCCACTCTCTCTCAAAAAAAAAAAAAATCAATGGAAAGATATCCTTGGGTGAGGATTAAAAAAAAAAAAAGCTTTCCAAGTCAATATGAAAAAGATAGATAATTGAATTAAAAAAAAGTTATGGTAATTAATACAGTGTGTTTTTGGCAAAAGGATATACAAAAAACCCAAAGTACAACAGAGGCTATTTAAGTTAATAAACATATGAAAATATGCTCAACATCATTAACAAGTTGAAAATGAAAATTAAAACTACAGTGTTGCGTACTCCATACCCACCAAAATGGCTAGGCTTAAAGAGAAAAAGTCTGACATTACTAAATACTGGTGAGTTACTAAGCTTATGGAGCAACATGAACTCTCACACCCTGCTGGTGGAGTGCAAATTGCTTTAAACACATTGGATGGTCTTTTAGAATTATCTTGTAAAATTGAAACTATTACATGCCCTATCAATTTCATTCCTAGGTATATAAAAATTTATGTACACATGCGCCAAAACAGGTATGCATCCATGTTCATGGCAACAGAATACCCAAGACTGAATAAATTGTAAGTATTTACATACACAATGAAGCACTATAAAGCAACAAAAAGGAAGAATTATATTTATATTTATAAATTAATAAATCTCAGAAACATAATGTGGGCAAAAGAAACAAAAAATGAAATAATATACACTCTAAGATTTTGTCTGTATGAAGTTTAAGAATACGCAATACTAAACTACAGTGCTAGAGACACAGGTTTTAATTTAAAAGAGACATGAGGGTATTTCTGGGGTGCGGGCAGTTTTCTCTTTCTTGATCTGTTTGACATTAACATGAATGTTTGCTCTGTGTTAATTTTCCAAGATATACGTTTTTGTTTTCTACATTTTCTATATGCATTATATATTACTATGGAATACTTTTTCAAAATAGAGTTTAGTTTTTTGAAATCAGGAAATTTTGGTTGTTTGCAACACTGGAAATAATCTTGTGATCATACATGTTTAAGTCAGAATGACACACCAGGACTAGCTACTGGCAAACTTTGGGGACGATTGTTCTTTAGGAGGAGAAACATATTAATCCCCCTCTAAGAAACATAGTATTCGTCCCCGGTTTAATTTCCCCTAAGTACAGTAGAGGGGTTTTAGGCTTCTCTCCCCATAAAAGCAGGCTATAATATCAAGACTTGCAATATATTTTGAATCTATGTAAGATCTTCCTTCCTGCTGTGCCTAATTTCTGAATCCAATGCTGTCACAAAAACACTTGCAATGTGATGGCCAGTGGAAAGAGCAAGTCCGATTTTCATCACACTGCACGGGCCTTACTGCAAATTGGTCTTGCGCACTCTGGTCGGGCAGATGAGCCACATCCTTAAAAGGTCTTATTTTAAGATGTGGTAATAGAAAATAAAGTTACTTTTAAAATTAAGAGTAGGATATTTTTCACACATAGAGCCAAAGTTATCAAAGTGAAGATGATTTTTTTCAATAAATTTCAGTATTTAACTCTATTTTGTGCCAGAAAGAATATTTGTTGAAATTACTGAAAACAATATTTATTAAATGTGGCCATGCTAAAAGCTCATCATATGTCTTATCTATTTTGAACCTGATTTCAAACTAACTTGACAATGGCTCCATAATTTAATGGAAAATGCCAAATCTTAAAAAACATTTTTAATGACTATAAGTGAATGAAAATGAGGGCTGCCTATATGCCTAAAACACTAATTTGTTTAAGTGACAAGATAAATATCCTTTCTCCTTTCACCGATTATGCAATCATCTCAACTGTGAGTTCAGACCTATCTCTACAAGCAAACAGATTGCAGAAGGAATTATTAAGTAGACAGGCCTCAGTCAAGCAGTCATTTTTTAACATGGGAATTGGTTCTGCCTTACAAAACCTGCCATTAAAGTACTGAGTGACTATTTAGGTAATGGGAGAGGTTACCAGACAAAAGCTTCATATTCATGACTATAAATATGTTTCTAGCTTACCTCACACTTGTTTTCTTTCTTTCTTATTTATTTATTTATTTATTTATTTATTTATTTATTTATTCTCTTTATTTTTTCCCATCAGCACTTATCCCCCCTATATCCTCCTCCTCCACCCACTGAAATCACCACGTTGTCAATGAGTTTTTTTCTGTTTTCTTTGTTTTTTGCTCAATCCCTCCACTTCCCCCAACGCCCCTCCAATGAGCTGTGTCAGCCTGCTCTCTATGAGTCTGTCTCTATTTTGCATGATGTTACTGAAGGAGAAAGAATATTTTTTCATTTACATTATGACTTAGATATAAGTGTGCTATATATACACAGGACTGCTCCACTTTACCAGTTTCGGGGGTAGGAAATAAATTAATATCTGCGGAATACTCAAATTAAATGTTTCAGATCCCATTTAGCTTTTCTTTCCTGTCATGGTTCCTTCACTCTACCTCCTTTTTGATAATTCCAAAAACTTTGATAATTCCAAACACATCACCCACAGCCTCATTCCTGTTCCGATGGCTTTACAATGAGAAAGCTGGAAACTCAGATTTCTTCCCTGGTAACTGGTGATCCTGCTGATACTTTCTTCCATAAACACAGTGATTCTTCCCTGGCCAGGTGGCTCAGTTGGAGCATCATCCCATACATCAAAAAGTTGCAGGTTCGATTCCCCATGAGAGCAATACCTAGGTTGTGGTACTGTGTGATTCTTTCAACTTTATTCTTTTCAAAATTGTTTTAGTTATTCTAATTCCTTTTATTTTCCATATATATTTTATAATCAGGTTATCTATACCTATAAAAATTTCTACTGAGATTTTAATTAAAATTGAGTTATACCCATAGATCCATTTGAGAATGGATCTAATAATTTCTAAGTGCTACTATTGAGAAGTCTGCTTTCTTGACCCTTTGTTTCCTCTGGAAACTTATGATATCTTCTCTTTTCCCCCAGTGATCAAAACTTTCATGACAATATAATTTGGCATGTGTGTAATTCTGCCCCATTTTTATGGGCCCTTTTCATTTATAAATTTCTCTCCTTCAATTTTTGGTAAAAACACTTGAATTGGTTTTATGATTCTTTCCATTTTTGGTTGCTGCATCTTCATTTTTTAAATTAAATATATTAACAGTGACATTAATTAATAAAATTATATAGGTTTTAAGTGTAAAATTCTATGATACATCACCAGTATATTGCATTGTCTGCCCACCACCCAAAAGTTAAATGTTCTTCCATCACCATACTAGAGGCCCGGTGCATGAATTCCTACATGGGTGGGGTCCCTCAGGCTGGCCTTTGGGGATTAGGCCTGAGCTCATGCCCCTAGCCTCGCAGCCCCGAAGCCCCGCCTGACATCCCGCCTTGGCCTGCCACTGCCCCCTCACCTGTTCCACCATCCCACCTGCAGGGTGATGGATCATGGCTGGGTCCCCAGCCCGGCTCCTTCAGCGCCTGGGAGCCGGGTGGCGGCCCTGCCCCCCACCACCACTGCGGGTTGCCATCGGTGGGGCAATCAGGCCCCCAATCACACCTGCCTTGGCCTGGTGCTGCCCACTCACCTGCTCCACCATCCCACTGCGGTCCCGCTCTCATCGGGCCCCTTGGGGCTGGCAGCGCCTCCACTGCTGCCTGCTGCCATCACCGCATCGCTGATTCCCGCCATGTTCTGTGCCGCCCCCTGGTGGTCAGCACACAGCATAGCGAGTGGTCAAAGTCCTGGTCGAACAACTGCCCGAGGGGACAATTTGCATATTAGGCCTTTATTATATAGGCCTAGAGGCCTAGTACATGAAAATTCATGCACTCGGTGGGGGGATTCCCTCAGCCCAGCCTGCACCCTCTCATAGTCTGGAAGCCCTCAGGGGATCTCCTACTGAGAACTTAAGCTGAAGTCTGGCCTCCCTCTGTGGGAGGTTACCAGGTAGGCCGATCAGGGGATTTCGCTGCCCCCATCACCCCACCGCTGCTGCTGCCGGCCTCCCTCTGCGGAAGGCAACCAGGCGGTTGATCAGGGGACGGCACCAGCTGGCGCGGCCTCGCCCCACTCCTGCATCACCCCTTGGCTGCCACTGGTCGCTGCCATCTCCCCCACTCCTACCTGTCCCCTCCCTCTGCCTGCTGGCACGTGCCTTGGCTGGCCTGGCACCGCCTGCTCGCCGGCCCCGCTCCCCACTGACTGGTCGTTCTGCCGTTCAGTCGATTTGCATATTAGGCTTTTATTATATAGGATATTTGACCTCCTTTACCCTTTACGACCACTAATCCCCTTTCTCTCTGGTATCCACTATAGTGTTGTCTATGCCTATGAGTTTCTGTTTGCTTGTTTTTCTTGTTTGTTCATTTGTTGCTTTTGGTTTTATATCTCATATATAAGTGAAATCATATGGTTCTTAACTCTTTTATAACAATATCTTATTTTTGAGAATCTGTCTTCTCTCAGCTAAGTTTATATTTATTGTGATTACTGTTATTTAAATTTATTTCTATTATATTAATTTGAGTTTTGCATTTACTGTGTTCCGTTTTTGCTTCTTTTGCCTCTGCTTCTTTTAGACTAACAATTGGATTGTTAGAATTTTCTTTATTTGCTCTTATTGTTATTACACTGAAACCGTACATTTTAAAAATGTTTCCATTTCAATTTAGCCTTAATGACATAACTTCTATGTCCCTGTGGATGTTAGAACCCAGCCCTATTCCTTTTCACTTATATCTAACACTCTGTGGGCTGCCTAATGCTTCCTAACTAGTCTCCTTTGAGTTTTTCCTTTGCAGCAAAAGAACATTTATAGTGAGCCTATTTGTTTATTTTTTATGTTTTTCCAGCATTTCTGTGTTGCTAACAGGAAGGGTTACATTACAGAGTTTAGTCTATTATGTTGCCTTTCATAGTAGTTTACCAACTTAACAATTGTCATCAAACACAAATAAATATGTATATATACTTATATATTTGAATGTATCAATTGAGTGATAATGTAAAACAAATATATTTCACATGATTCCATATAATATAGCTTTTGTTAGCGTTAACTTGATAAAAAATCTATTTTTATGAACTAAAGATAATCCTTTATTATTGATAGCTTTCAAAGACTTTGTGGTTTTAAAGGGAACACTCTATAACCATCTCAGTTGAGTTTGAAAGATAATAAGTATTGAGAACAGCAGTGTACTGTAATCCCCAACACGAAAACCTTGTAGTTGTTTCAGGGAATGAAGTTTGCAAATACTTATGAGACCTTCTGAACTTTGAACAAAGTTAAGAAGCCTGGCAGCATCTCTCACACCCCCACCCACGCCCCCAAACAATGTGCTAGTTAACTCAGAAAACAACTTCTCTGTTTGAACTATGGCTGTATTCCTCTACGTTAGCCATAGCAAAAGTTCATCCTTATTTTAAAAGCTAGATAGTAGGAGGGAGAGTAAAATATCTGCCTCAAGCATTTTTCTTTCTCCAAAAATAAAAATAAAAAGAGAAAGGAAGACACATAAAACAATATTACCCTGCATTCTCCACTTTGTCATTCAATGCCTTATAATTGCCTAATTGTTCATCAGCTTCAAAAAAGAAATGCCTTTTATTTTCTCCAGGCACTTAGAGATGACTAAGTGTCACTTAGTCAACTGGCAGAACAAAGAAGTCAATTTATGGATCACATTTTCTCTGTTTCGTTATTCTTGAAAATAATTCACTTTATTGGCTTAGTGTTTTGGAAAGGTACAGGGTTGACAGGCCTAGAGTACAAAAATATTATAGTCCCATAGATTCAGGTTATGCACATGCATTCCCGTTTAAAACTAGAGGTGAAAAGGTAACAGTTTCCCAGTCTCTTCATGTTGAAAACTACTCTAAAAACTAAAAAAATACTAAGAACTTTTGACTTTCTCCAAGCATCTTTCACTATAACTTAAAGTCACATGCTGCATGTTTCTTGTCACACCAATCTTATTGGCTAATTAAGGTAGTCAATGTAAAGTAGTGCTTTAGCATTTCAACATAAAACTCTTAATGTATAATTTTTGTAGTTTTCTTAAAAGTAATACTACTATGGTAAAAATTTGGAAAATATATACATGTAAAGAAGAAAATAAAAATCACCAATCATTTCATGACAGAGAAAACCACTATAACATTTTACATATGATTTGCCATAATTTTTCTATATCTATACTAATAAATTATAATCATATAAATATATTATTTTATAACATTACTAGAGGCCCAGTGCACGGATTCATGCACCAGTGGGGTCCCTCAGCCTGGCCTGCTCCCTCTTGCAATCCGGGACCCCCAAGGGATGTAGCAGTGCATGAAGCAGCCAGCGGCTGGGGAGGAGCCTGAGCTGGGGCCAGGTACCATGCCACTCCTGCTCATCCCGGACTCCGCTGTGCCTGCCGCCACTGCTGCTTGGTAGTGCTGCTGCAGAGGCGGGAGAGGCTCGCGCTGCTGCAACTGTGTTCGCCAGCCATGAGCCCAGCTTCTGGCTGAGCGGTGCTCCAGCTGTTGGAGCACACTGACCACCAGGGGGTAGCTCCTGCATTCAGTGTCTGCCCCTGGTGGTCAGGGCACATCACAGCTACTGGTCACTTAGGCTTTTATATATAGAGAGATTATTATATTTTGTGAGCATTTATAAGAGAACAAATATTCCCTTAAAATGATTTTAATTGCTAAATTATTGTCCATATGTGGACAAACTCTAATTTTTAAACCATTCCTTTCCTATTGGAAAGTCAAATTATTTACACTATGCACTATCATAAATAACATTGAAATGAATATCATTGACTGTGTATTTGTATGAATCTCTCATTATCTCCTTAGAATAACTTGCTTGTAATAGACTTATTACACTAAAAGATACTGATACTGATGTTTTTAAGGCTTATACAGTATAGGACTAAATCACCTTCCCCAAATTTACTAATTTGCTCTCTTAAAAGTAGAGTTGGCTTTACTTTATAGCCATAATAAATTTTGAATGGCGAAAATAAAAGTTTAACAATCAATGGACCATGAACTGCCTTAAGCCATAGAGTCAAACTGCTGGATTTTTCTATTCGCCTGCATAGAAAATTAAATTGACTATTAAAAAATATGTGTTCTTTTATTATTATATTTGTGTTTTTTAAATATAATACTAGAAAATCTTAATTTTATACTTAAAAAATATATATTTTATTGATTTTTTACAGAGAGGAAGGGAGAGGGATAGAGAGTTAGAAACATCGATCAGCTGCCTCCTGCATACCCCCTACTGGGGATGTGCCCGCAACCAAGGTACATGCCCTTGACTGGAATCGAACCTGGGACCTTTCAGTCCGCAGGCCGACACTCTATCCATTGAGCCAAACCAGTTAGGGCTTAATTTTACACTTTTAATTATTCTTTAATTTTGTATACTGATAAGTCACTGAAATAACTCATTGTCATTCCAATCACTTTAATGTAAATTTGTTACACAGATGAATGAAACATATTCACGTAGCTACTTGTTTCCTTTTATAAGAAAGGTGTCTAATTATAGAATGTCATTATGTTTGTATGGTTTTGTTTTGTTTTTTTTTACAAACATGCAGTGTTTCTTTTTAAATTGAACTGAGAACTTTTGAAAGCCTGGTGAAAGTTGGAGAAAAATTTGGAGGATATATGCACAGATGTTCCCTATTCCCTTTTAATCACTTTTCCCCAGAAATTGTTCATTTCACCAGAATTTACTAAACATGGAAATAAAACTGCTGCAGAGTACAGTCTATATCCACAAATGGAATTATCTAGTTATATTCAATCTATCTGTATTTTTAAACAGCAAGTGCATTTTCTATATGCAGAGTGAGCACTGAAATGTACCACAGCCACAAACTGTGATTAGAAAAGCTGCTTGTTTAGCAGTTTTAAAGGGAACTAACATGACAATCAAACATGGAAAGAGCAGATGGAAAATTTATTTTAGGACACGCAGCTATAATAGAGGAATTAGGGAGCAATTAAAACATGAAAAAATCAGTTTAGCTGAGAAAGTGAATCCAAAGTTGTTTCAGTTCCGTTCCCAATTATGCTTTTTCTTGAACCAGGGCTTGAATTAAAAAGAATGAAATGTGCATGTTGTTTTAACAATGAAGGTACAACTTAGAATGACACGTGGTGATTGTTTAAAATAGTCTTAAAAACCAGAGCAATTACTCAATACTAGATTTTATTTTCAGATGGTAAAATCTGGGTCCTTATATTTAGATTGTTGGTAGATCAATGGTATCAAAACTCATTGTGTTTAGCCTTGTATGTTTTTTTAAAATTTAGTATTTTTAAAAATAAAAAATTTCTGTTTTAAGTTGGTTGTATAATAGTATGTATTTCTCAGACACCTTGCACCAAACACATCAGCAGAAATTCATGTGACCTTTAAAAATAAAGCCTCTATAAGTCGCTACTCCTGGATTTGGATGGAATATGCCAAGGCACAAGGAACCTTCATCGGAGTGTTTTCAGCTCTAACTGTGAGTGAGTGATACAGCATCAGGAAGGAGTAATTCCAGACACTTACTGAGTCCCGTACTGCCAGTGCCGGAGCTCCACACTGAAGGCAGCAGGTGTGCCCGAGGGGATGGGGCCAGTGTCACAGCGCCTCAGGCTGGGGTCCCCAGAGGGATGCATGTGTAGGTGATTGATTAAGAAAGTGCTGCCTGCAGGAGACATATGAAAACATGCTCAAAGTCATTAATCATCCGAGAGATGCAAATCAAAACAACAATGCGGTACCATCTCACACCTGTCAGAATGGCTATCATCAACAAATCAACAAACGACAAGTGCTGGAGAGGATGTGGAGAAAAAGGAACCCTCCTTCACTGCTGGTGGGAATGCAGACTGGTGCAGCCACTATGGGGAACAGTATGGAGTTTCCTCAAAAAACAAAAAATGGAACTCTCATTTGACCCAGTGATCCCACTTCTAGGAATATATTCCAAGACAACAGAAATACCAGTCAGAAAGGATATGTGCACCCATATGTTCATAGCAGCACAATTCACCATAGCTAAGATTTGGAAACAGCCTAAGTGCCCATCAGCAGATGAATGGATTAGAGAACTGTGGTACATCTACCCGATGGAATACTATGCTGCTGTAAAAAAGAAGGAACTCTTACCATTTGCAACAGCATGGATGGAACTGGAGAGCATTATGCTAAGTGAAATAAGCCAGTCAGAGAAAGATAAATACCACACGGTCTCACTCAATTATGGATAATAAAGAACATTACAAACTGTTGAACAAAAATAGACAGAGGCAAAGAAGCATCAACCAGACTGTCAAACTACAGTGGGAAG
>NW_005363247.1:865572-905394 GCF_000412655.1 Myotis brandtii
AAAGAGACATATGTACTACTATTTTTAATACCTTAAACAATAAAATTAAAAAAAAAGAAAGTGCTGCCTGGAGAAACCAATAAAGGGTGGAGAAAGCAAGACAGAGAAGAGGCTGAAGTTAAACAGGTGCTTTTTTGGACAAAAGCTGATCCAGAGAGAGTTTTGAAGCATTAGTTACCCCTTTTTCATCCCAACAGATCAATGCACCCCCAGGGCAGACATAGCTTGATTAAATTAAGTTGCCACCAAATGGCTGACTGGTGAGTAGGTACATATTGAACAATTAACATCAGATCCCATGCCTGACAAGCAGACTTTCAGTCTATATAAGAACCCCATGCTATTGGGCCCAGACATAGTTTTTATCTAACACTGTGACTACTCAATTTTTGGGCCTGAAAAGACTGTGGTTGAAGTAGGGTTGGTTATTTTTTGTCAGGATGGGGAACTGGCAGAGGGCTTGTGAAGGAAGGAAAGGCAGAGACCAGAAGCTCAATTTTGCACTGTGATTAAATAACCAAGTGAAGGTGTTACACAAATACATAAATCTGAAGTTCAGGCAAGGTTTGGGGGCTGAAGCTGTACATAAAAATTTGGAAATTTGTGTATAGACAGTATGTCTGTAAAGCTAAGAGATGTAAGACTGTCTCCACGGGTTGAGGGTAGACAAAGAATAGGTCCATCAAAAAATATATGGATAAAGGGCAAGTATCCCCTTCTGCACTTCTACCTCTCTGCAGATGCAACTTCTAGAAATAATTGCTGTTTTAAAATTTGCTATTTATTCTTCACTATTTTCCAAGCTTTTACAGCTATATCTACTAACATATATTTATATAGATACAGTTTTAGAAAAATATAATTTGTTATACTTACTACTCACTGTATTGCTGTTTCCAGTTAAGAATATATGTACAGATTTCCAAATTAATATATGTAAATATATCATATTCTGTTTAATCCTATATAATAAAAGGCTAATATGCAAATTGACCAAACAGCAGAATGACTGGTCGCTATGACACACACTGACCACCAGGGGGCAGACACTTAATGAAGGAGCTGCCCCCTGGTGGTCAGTGCACTCCCTCAGGGGGAGCACCGCTCAGCTAGAAGCCAGGCTCACGGCTGGTGAGCGCAGTGGTGGTGGCCGGAGTCTCTCCTGCCTCTGCGCCAGTCGGACATCCATGAGGGCTCCTGGACTGGGAGAGGGCGCAGGCTGGCCTGAGGGACCCCCCGAGTGCATGAATTTCATGCACTGGGCCTGTAGTTCTTATATAATACCCACTTATTGACACATAATAATTTATTCAGCCATTCTGTCTTACTGGACAGTAGATTGTTTCTAGGTTTTGCTTCAGAAATAATATTGAAGTACACATCTTTTTACTGATATTATATTATTGCTTTTGTGGTTTAGATTCATTGAAAAGAAATCCCTGTTACAGTGCATACATCTTTTCCTTTATTATGATACTAGAGGCCTGGTGCATGAAATTTGTGCACAGAGGGGGTGGTTTCCCTCAGCCCAGCCTGCACCCTCTCCAATTGGGGACATCCCTCTCGCAATCTGGGACCACTGGCTCCTAACTGCTCACCTGCCTGCCTGCCTGATCACCCCTAACTGCCTCTGCCTGCCGGCCTGATCACCCCTGACTTCCCTCCCCTGCTGACCTGGTTGCCCCCAACTGCCCTCCCCTGCTGGCCTGATCTCACACTCAACTGCTCTCCTCTGCTGGCCAATTTGGTTCTGATTGGTCAATTTCTATGCCAGTCAGCATCAAAAGCTCCACCTCCTAGACAGCCATTGGTTCTTCACAGCACCCATATTTGGTTCTGATTGGTCGGTTCCTATGCCAGTCAGCATCTCCGGGCCAATCTCTGGGCCTGATCAGAGAGGCAGGGATGAACAGCAGCCTCCGTGAAGGCGGGGAGAGAAAGAAAAGCCTGGCTGCTGGTGAAGCTCAGAAAGAAAGAGGGAGAGAAAGAGAGAGGCAGGTACTGATCAACAGCTGCCACTGAGTCTGCGGATCAGACCCTGCCTCTCTCTCTGGGTCTCAGCCCCCTGGGCAGTCAGTGCTGGGTTGCCAGGCTGCAGTGGGGCAGTTAGTGCTGGGTCACCACAGCCATCCAGAGCTGACTGAAGGATTTCCAGGTTGGTCAGCCTTCGTTTGTGATTGGTAGTTAGAACCCTGGCCTTTTATATATTAGGATTTCCATTAGAGCAGTTTTTAAAATAAGAAAAAGTCTACAAAACACATGATTTAAAAATCAATTATATTGCAGCAGATATGTTAATAGGAGGAAACAGTATGTATCTAGGATAATATATCTTAAAGTTAAAAGAGATATTAGAAGTTTTTTAGTGATTTCTCCCCCAAATCCCCAAGCTATTTATTTGTACAATACGATAAAGCCATGAGATGAAATGCCTAGCCTATATTTTCCAGGTAATAGAAAAGCATTTCATAGCCAAAAAGAAATTTTAAAATAATCTACTTATTTGTCTATTTTATACACCATGCAGGGATACATGGTCTGCAATGGTACTAATAAATTCTCCTTTCCTGCTCCTCTTTTTTTCTTCACATATCCAGGATGCTTCCATGTTTCACACTTAATAACTATCTAAAATTCCTACCCCAGTTTCAGTTTACATACATCCTGTCTCTTTTCCCCTTTCTTCTTGATTTTTCATTTCAAATGAAAATGTGTACAAAAGAAAATAGCCCTCAAAAAATAAGAGAAGAAAAGAAACTCAGTGGGAAGCTGGAATTATCTTTAAAAGAAGGAAGAGCAAAAAAGCAGATAAGCCTTTCTGTCTATCCCTTTGTTTATTCATCACTAATTCCACATAGGATATTTTAAAAAATATATGCAATACAGTGAAACATACAAATAAGGCCAAATATAAAAGTGGAACCAATGTTGCATACCATAGATTCCTACAGGGTAATTACACTTGAGCCTAGAACTTGACTTTGAATTGGAAGGCAATCAGAACAGAGGAGTGGACTTCTGCTGAGGATGTAGAGAGCTGGAAAGTGCGTCACTCCTACTATTACAACACAAATTCCAGATAACTACCAAATCACAATTTTTTTTAATGCAACAGAAAGGGTAAGGCTTCCAGGTAACTAACCTGAAATCTAAGGAAAGACAGGAACCTCCAAGGAGAGGATAGACATGAGCACTTGTTTATTTTGGCACTATACAATCTGGTAAGAAGAATTCAGCTAAAAAATGTAACCAATCAGTAGAGGTCAAATGTGGGCTAATTCGAGGATATAGAATATCTGGGAGGGACACAGTCACAGCGAGTATTTACACCCAGCTCTTCTTCACAGAACTCACCGGATGTATACAACAGCAACTGGGACAAACACTTTAGAATTAATAATGTTTCATGCAAGTTGTTCCTCAAAATAGAAAAAAAAATTATGAAATTAATAGAACCTCAATACCAAAACAGAAATTTACGAGTACAAAAAAAGAAATTATATACAAATTTTACTTTTTAAAAACCCTTAATTAAAATGGCCCTGGCCAGTTTGACTCAGTAAATAGCATCAGCCGGTGGACTGAAGGGTCCTGGGTTCAGTTCCAGCCAAGGGCACGTATCTCTGTTGCGGGCTCAATCCATGGTCCAGGTCAGGACATGTGTAGTAGGCAACCAATTGATGTGTCTCTCTCACATCTATGTTTCTCCCTCTCTGTCTCTCCCCCTTCCTTCCACTCTTTCTAAAATCAATGGAAAAATATCCTCAAGTGAGGATTAACAACAACAACATAAGAAACTATGTTTGATTAATATTTATTTCAGGATAGATAGAGTGGGTGGAAAATGGGGTTAGGGATTAGGGATGAAGGGAACAAAAAGTAAAACAATAAAATAAATGGAGTAAAACTAAGGTCATAAATAGACTGATGATGCTAGTCAGCTTCCCATTTATTCTGCCTACCTGAATTTTAATGAAAAGAACGTCTACTAGAGCAAGGAGAGCATGTGGGAAATCACATGAAGTGTTCTTTTTTGGGAGATGGTCAGCTATCACCCTCGGAGTAATATAATTTTCTTCCTACTACTCTGCCTCCTCCTCCCACCAGCAGTGCCATCTAGTTGGCCCTGTCTCTCTGAACAAAAACGTATAAGGCAATTTGTAATGTCAAGATCTGGCAAGAAGCCCTTAGTCTGGAGATTCTGTAAACTCCAAGAAAGCAAGACCCACCTGATCAGAATTTCGCTCAAATAATGCAGAATGATGAAAGTTATAAAGTTAAAAAAATCACATCAACTAGAAACAGAATCACTTACTAGGCAAATATTATAGACATCTCTCTTCACATCTATAGATAGGATAAAGGAATGTAGAGATATATAGAAATAATTTCATAAGTGGAATGTTCTATACATGTTATTTGAAAATATTAAATTAGTTTTATTCTAATGTAACAAAAGAAAAAAATGAATTGAAACGGAAATAATTGCAACCACATAAATACTTCTTCACTACAATTTATGTTAGTTTCTAAAACATACCTAAACTGTTGAGGGGGAGGGGACTATAAATTCATTAGGGATTAAAATATAATCTTAATTAATTGAAAACTCCTAGATATCAATGAACTCTCTAATATTAAATATAAGTAAATAAATAGTTTGGTACTGTTTTCACCAGATATTTTTTAATATGTCTACAAATTCTTTGATACTCTTTTCACTGAGAGGTACAATTAGTTTGTCCCATTCTTTCTCACTCCCCACCCCTCCTGCACACCTTTGAGAATGGGAAGAAGTAACATTTGAGATTAGGACATGAAGGGCACTGGGGCTTTTGACTTTGTCTCTCTCCTAGACAACTCATTCTTGAGACAACCAGCTCTTGGGAGATGTCTATTTGATGAGGAATTGGGGCTTCCTGGAAATAGCAGCAAGAAACGGAGTCCATTGCCAATAGCCTGTGATCCTCCCACAGACCCGCCATTCCCAGTCAAGCCATCACATGACTCAACGCTAACCAACATGTTGACTCATGAAAATTGCTGAATCAGAACCGCACAGCTAAGCCACCTCCAAATTCTTGACCCACAGGAATGAATTGTGACATAATAACTGTTAGTTCTAAGCTGAAAGTTTTAAGGTGATTTGTTATGCAGCAAGAGATAATTAATACAGCCTTTTATCTTGAATTTAAAATTTTTGATTCATTTTTAAAGCTTTTTTTTTTTTCATTTTTCTTTTCCAGAAGAGTCAGGTATTTGTCTCTGTCTTTAATTCAGATGATAATTTAGCTGAGCATAAAATCTTTGGATCAAACTTCCTTTCTCTTACAACTTTGTAGAGGTTAATACTCCATTTTCTGGCACTGAATAAACATTACTAGTTCCTTTACCAGTTTTTCCATTTATCCATTGAATGTTTTAATTGGTGGTCAAGTTTTTTTTTTAAATGCATTTATTTTTAAAAATTGTGAAAATCATAAAAAGACTTTCCATATACCCTATACTCAGTTTCCTCTGTTATTAACATCTTACATGACTTTGAGTTGAAGGATTTAAATATTTATAAAATGAGAGGAGCAATTCTGACTAGGGGTTAAATGTGGGATTGTTGCATATAGGTAGTTGTTTTAAATATATTCAAGTACAATTAAATTTATTGAATAAAAATAATTCTACTTGAATAAAAATAAATATAAGTAATCATCTTTTTAAAAATTTTTTTATTAAGTTATTACATATATGTCCTTATCCCCACATTACCCCTCCCCACTCATGCCCTCACCCCCCTGTTGTCTGTGTCCATTAGTTAGGCCTATATGCTTGCATATAAGTCCTTTGGTTGATCTCTTTCCCTTACCCCCATCCTCCCCTATCTTCCCTCTGAGGTTTGATGGTCTGATCAACGCTTCTCTGTCTCTGGATCTGTTTTTGTTCATCACTTATTTCACTTAGCATAATGCTTTCCAGTTCCATCCATGCTGTTGCAAATGGTAAGAGTTCCTTCTTTTTTACAGCAGCATAGTATTCCATCGTGTAGATGCACCACAGTTTTTTAATCCACTCATCTACTGATGGGCACTTAGGCTGTTTCCAAATCTTAGCTATGGTGAATTGTGCTGCTATGAACATAGGGGTGCATATATCCTTTCTAATTGGTGACATATAGGTAGTTTTTTAAGCTCTCAACATGGAAGAGATTGCCTAGGGAGTAAGTATTGGGCAAAACTTTAAGAAAACCCAATACTTAATGTTTAGATAGAGGGGAATGAAGCTACAAAGTAAAAGTCCCTTTGATATAAAGATGGAGTTCTCTTTTTAAGCATAAAAACAGAAAACTCCGCAACAATAAACATATTCAATATTTCAAAAGAAGGATAACATTCTAGAAAATTTTAGTAAAGATAGTGAAATATCTTTAGAAATTTCTAATTACAATTTTCAATAAAATTTAAGGCAAAATTGCATTCATAAAAAGGACTCAGAGTAAGAGTCTTAGAGTCTTAAAGAACTCTAAGAACTTAGAGTACTGACTTCAGGTTCTGCATTTCTAATTACAGGAAGCATTCCCTCACCTGTGTGCTTGGGGGACATTTCAAATGCACACCTCTCCTAAGCACAGTCGATTAGATGAAGGATGGATCCTTCATATGACATGTCCCAGTCGGAGTCCTTTCCCAAGCCCAGATTAGATTTGGAAGTGAGTCAACTTCTCCATGAGATTCTTGTAATAACAAATGGATGTGAAGACCACTTTGTCCCCAATGAGGATTGTATAGGCCAGAAAGCTACCTGCCCTGAAATAGGCAACTTGTTCCACCTACCTCTCATTTCTCCAATTCAATCCCCATGTCATATTTGCTATTGTATTATATAGGAAGTCATTCTTCTGTTTGTACTTCAGCTCTAGAATGTCTACATTTTTATTGTTATTGTTAATCTGCATCCAAGGATATTTTTTTCATTGATTTTTTACAAGAGTGGAAGGGAAGGAAGGAGGTAGACTAGAGAGAGAGAAATATTGATGTGAGAGAAACACATCGATTGGTTGCCTCCCACGTGCATCCCAACCAGGGTGGGGATCAAACCTGCAACAGAGGTGTCCTTGACCAGGAATCAAACCCAAGATTCTTCAGTGCACAGGCCGATGCTCTAACCATTGAGCGACACAACAGCTAGAATGTCTAGTTTTTTTAATAGGCAATCCCACTTTTTATAATTTCCAGTTCTTGGCTGACATTTGGAGAATATCCTTTTAATTCTAAGACCATGGTAAGCATAATTATTTTGCAGTCTGGATTGGGTAATTTTATTGTCTTGTGTACTGATAGATCTATTTGTGTACTGTGTTGATTATTTCTTATGTTGTCTTTTTTCCACATATTTGGTTGTGTTCTAGATGGTCTATTTGAAAAATAAATTTATAGAAGTAATTTGAAGTTTAAAATGAAGTTATCTTCCTTCAAAGAGGAATATTTATCAAATATTTGGGACACAAGCAAAACAGATGATCTTAAGTCAATTTTAAGGTTTGAGGTTTTCTGTGCAAGTATGATTTAGAGCTTGCTGCAGTGCTTTCAAAGGTTGCATTTATTCCTACTTGTCCTTACTCTTACAGTGTAGGCCATAAAGTTGCCAAGTCTTGAACTCCAGCTTCTGTTGCTCTGGAAGAAGCTGTCAACAGCACTGCTCAGCTTCCCAAAGTTCTTCCTAGATATGCAGATGTCTCCTTCACAGAAGAAGCCCTGAAGACCAGGTGTACTTGGATGTCTATGTTCCCCTGAACATTGACTCTAATGTTTTTTGGTTAGCTATTAGATTTTGTGGAGCCTGAAACTTATACAATGTGTAGGTCTCTTTTTAAGAAAAATAAATCAAAGTGAATTACAGGGCCTCGAGAAGCAGGAAGTGAGGAGACTTGAAGCCTAAGCCTAATTGGCTTCATGGTAAATCTTCCTCTGGTTGGCTTCTTCTGGTAGGTTATTTAGTCCAAATTACTTGATGTGTCATTACCAACAGTGGAAGATTCCTTAATGTATCTTTAAAACAAGTACCCTATTTAACATGGTGTAATATGGTCTAACATTCACATCATGGGGAGTAACAGAGCTAACACAGCAGAACATTCTCCTTTTTCATATGCATCTGCTCTTTGAATAAATGGCAGTCAGAATCAACCACATTATTTATATAGTTATTTATATCTCACTCTTTTTCTCTCATATAAGTAAGCGTGTTTGAATTTGCAGAATTTAAATTTGCATATGATGCAACTCCATTATTATCTGTAATTTTTCTTTTGAGGGTTTCTTTAACACAATTTTTTTTTCAAAGCACATCTTCAAGTTCCAAATAAGCATATATTTTTAGCTATTTCTTATTATTAATTACAAATTTTGTTACATTGTTGCTAGTTTATAATCTGTATGAATCATGCTTTTTGAAATTGTTGAGATTGTGTTCAAGCCAAATGGTTATCTTTTTAGTGTTTTGTGTGTGTTTTAAAAAGAATGCATATTTTCTATTGTTGGTAGAATGTTCTCTACAAATCAATTCAATTAAAGCTATAACATGTGTTATTAAAATTTTCTATTGCTTTACCTATTTTTTTCAATTTTATTTGTTGATATCTGAAAAATATGGCTAATGACTGTGTACTCATCAATTTTCAATATGGTTGTGTTCTGTCAATTTTGTTAACATGCAAAAAAATAGTATCTGGTGGGCCAGAAATTATGAGTAATCTGTGGGGGGGAAAAGAGAATAGTATCTAATTGGATAATTTAAAAAGTTTAAAACACAGGCACAGATGTACACTTCTTACCATGATATAATAACAGGGATTGAATTTATATTTCCACATGAAACTGGATGAAATGTCCAGAAGAACTGTTTAAAACATTGGACAAAAGGCAGTTTAGGAACATTAAGTGAAACAAAGTGGGTGAGCTCTATGATTGCCTGGCTTTCTGCCTGGAGGCACATTCTGTGAAACATGGAGGGCAGAATTGTATTTTTGGTGAATTGACAACATGGAGATTGGAGTTCAGGGAGGCTAAGGCACCTGGGATTTGCAGGCCAGAGTTATGGAGAAGAGGAGGGAGGCAGAAAAAGAGCTTCAAAATTCTGCATAGGAGTTCTCTTGTGATATGCATGCCTGGGGGCAAAGAGGGATCAGCTTCTTTAAACTGAACACTTTCCAGAGCTCACAGAGAGAATAGTTCTTAATGTTCACTAAGGGATTCAATAGAAACCCTAGAAGAGCCAAGTGGGGCTAAATTATCCCTAGAGGCACGGCTACTCTAAGTGCACCCCAACAAATGTTGACAGCACCAAGGAAGCCACAAATAATATCTAAAGCCTAAGTAGGTAGGAGAATATGAGCTCAATGTACAAAACTATTTTTTATTTGTATATACCAGCAAATTAACTCCTGTAAATTAAAAACTTTAAATACTACTTAAACTAGCATTAAAATTATGGCTTGTTTAGGGATAAACATATAATGTATCCAAGTGACAGACCTGATACTGAAAATGACAAAAATTGTTGTGAGAAATTAATGACTTAAATAAATGTAGAATATATCATGCTCATTTCATCAGAATACTCAATATTATTAAGATGTCAATTCTTCCTAAATTCATCTGTAGATTTGATAGTCTAGTCCTACATGGAATCCTAATAAAAATCCAAACCACTTTTTAAAATTAGGAATTGATAAAGTTTTCCCAAATTTGATTAGAAAGGTTAAAATGGAAAGGACTGACAACGCCAAGTCAAGGATGTAGAACTGGAAGGCTCATTCGTGGTGGGATTACAAAGTGTTTCAGCTGCTCTACTAATAATCTGTCAAACAGTAGCTTAAAATAATGCACATTTATTAACTCACAGTATTGAAGGTCAGAAGTCTGAGCATGGCTTAGGGTGGCCCTCTGCTTAGGACTCACAGGATGCTGTTGTGCTGTGTCAGGGTTAGGTTCTGATTTGAGGCTTGAAGTTTGTTTCCAACTCCACAAGAATTAATTTACTTGTGGCTATAGAATTTATGGCAGCTTCCTTCTTCAAAGAAGCAAGGGAAAGAGAGTCTCTAGCATAAGTCTACTGGCAATACAGTCTTATACTAGTATAAGGTAATGTGTTAATGGAAATGACATCCTCTCACGTTTGCCATATTCTATTGATTAGAAGCAAGTCACAGGTCTTGCCCACACTTAAGAGGTGGGAGTTATAAAAAAAAATGAACACCAGGATGAAGGAATCATGGGGGCTATCTTAAAAGTCTGTTTGGCACATTCAGGTTGGAAAATAGTTTGGTAGTTTCTAATAAAGTTAAATATGTACTTTCACATTGCTCACCACTTCTAATCATAAGTGTTTACTTGAGAAATATTAATGCATATGTAAATAAAGACTTATATGCAAATGCTCAAAAATTATTTGTAATAACCCCAACTAGAAACAATCAAAATGTCTAGTTACTGGTGGATGGATAAACAAATTGTGAACTACATAATGTTATTCGGCATTAAAAAAGAATAAACCACTGATACATACAACAAAATGAATGAATCTCAAACATTTGTATTAAGTAAATGAAGCCAGACGCAAAGACTACACTTCATTTATGTAAAATGATATAGAATATTCCAAATTAAAGTAAAAATATACTATTTCATAGTGATAGAAAGCAGATTAGTAGTTGTCTGGTGCCAGACATGGGGGATAAAGATTGACCAAAAAGGAGCATAAAGGAACATTTTTGGGTAATTGTGATAATCTGTATCTCAGTTGTAGCGGTTGGTTTATGCATGGACATATGTCAGATATATGACTGGCAATTGGCACACCTTTTCAATAGCATATACCATTCTTCTTGGGTGGAAGGTAGAGCATATAGTGGAAGTTACCTGGGAAGTCTATCTCATTGCTAAGATTGAAGGTGATAACGTGAATTCATATTGCACTAAAAAGAAAAACAAACCCTAAATTTCACATACCTCACTATATGGGAAGGAGAGTAAAGGAAATAAATGAGGGGTTTATTCCTAAATAGGAAAACTCTTAAGATAGGTATTTGAGGGAATTAGAGCACATGTACTATGGCTGATCATGTAAATCAGATTGGTACAGAGCAAAATAAAAAGAGATACACTAGATGCAATGACAAAAAGAAGATTAAATGGAATAGAGAAAATAAGTGAGTTGTAGGTACAGGAAAAAGAAAAGTGCGGAAATATTTCAGGTAATGGCAAGTTTTGAATTTATAGAAATGGAATTGAGATGTTTGAAATAAGGATGTTAGGTCCAGAATTTAGGAAGATACATAAGTGTAAGTTGAAGCTGGCAAAATTTATTTTAAAGGATGTATTGGAAAGAACCATTAAGTCGAATAATTAAATATTTGAGAAAGATAACATAATAGGAAGCCTGTAAATTGTGGCAATGAAGTTATGGCAATGAAAACAGGGAGATTATGATGCAAACATACAGAGTGAACATATATATTGCACGATCGAAGTGGAACAATAACCTGAAGACAAGTAGTTGCTTAGTATTCTGCAAATATTCTAATGAAAACACCAGCCTATGCTCTGAAATATGTGAGTTCAGAAGTTACCTTAGGACATAAGACTCCGGGCTGCAACAACAGTACTTACACTAGTATTGAACAGTAAGTTAAACCAAGCCATCAATTAGATTCCCCATTTCCTCACTAAAATGGGAGCTGTACCATGTTTGCAAATGTTTTTCCCCAATGAATTTACTTTAACCTTCCCTCCTTGCTTGCTTTTAAAGCTTAAATTAGGTGCCACTAGAACGAAAATTGTTTTGCCAGATGCTTGCTTATATAGAGTAATTTGAAAGATTCATTTGAACCAAATTGTCTCTGCCAGAGGCCTTTTTATTATCTATTAAACTGTTTCTCAAATGAATTTATTGAGTTAATGTCAATGAACATCACACAGAAACCTTAAAAAGAGGTAGCAGTGAAAGGAACTTTGAAATGTAGGAAAAACACAAAATCAAGAGCAAAGCATATTTCCCAGGAGAACTAAACGTAGCGAGCATCACAAAGGGTCCATGCAAACCAAGCGAGGAGAGAGGAAGAAAGAGGAAGAAACGTTTTGCTTACTTTTCAATGTGGGGTAGAGAAGACCTAGTCATCCATCTATGCACAAACTCCCCATCTTTACCTATAACAAAAGCATAATGTTCAAGAAGCAGTTAAGCTTCCTTTAGTTGATTTAAAATATTTCCACCCTGTGTGAAGATAGAGCATTTTTAAGAAAAAGAAGTCTACCAAATGATCTTACTAAAGAATGGTAAGTATCTAACTCTAGGTGTATTTGCTTCCCCTTGTGGGCAAAATTTTCCAAGGACTCAAGATATAAATGATACTTTAAACAAATTGCAGCCCAAACCTAAAGGTTTGTTATTGTAGATGAGATTGTAGAGTGTATAGGTTGTTTCGCCATTACAAATAGTGAGAAGAAGAGCCTTCTATGACTGGACTGGAAGGTACATTTTCTTGCCAAAGATTCCTTTGGACTCATGTAATGATAATCTTGTTTTTACGCTAGAGCCACCTGGAGAAGATGAGGTACTTCTCAGAACTGTCCAAGAACATTTTTTATTTTTCCTCCACCCTTTCCAAATGAGAGCGTCCTAGCATCAAGTACGAACTATGAAAGTTATAAGGAGAACCATGAGGACTGTGACCCCTGGTAAAACCATAGACAGGCTCTAGAATATTGAGATCTTTAAAAACTGAAGGAAGGAGAAAACAGGAAAGAATGCAGGGATACTCTTTTTGAAGTTATTACTAAAAAAGGATATTATTAAGTTAGTAATATACCTAGTATACCTAGGTGTGTGTGTGAGAGTGTGTGTGTGTGTGTGTGTGTCTAAAAAAAGGATATTATTAAGTTAGTAATATACCTAGGTGTGTGTGAGAGAGTGTGTGTGTGTGTGTGTGTGTGTATAAGTTTGCTATAGAGAAATAACCTGTAAAATATCATACTGATGTGTTTTTTTAAACATTTAAATATATTTTATTGATTTTTTACAGAGAGGAAGGGAGAGGGATAGAGAGTTAGAAACATCGATCAACTGCCTCCTGTACACTCCCTACTGGGTATGTGCCTGCAACCAAGGTACATGCCCTTGGCCGGAATTGATCCTGGGATCCTTGAGTCTGCAGGCCGACGCTCTATCCACTGAGCCAAACCGGTTAGGCTGCATACTGATGTTTTACTTCACTTTTCTATGAGAGATGTTTTTGTTAATGTTATAAAGAGAACAGCATGGTCATATCTGACATAAGCAGAACTGTCAAAATGTAGACATGGAAGCAGCCTGGCTTCCTGGTGGCAATCTACCCTTTGTGTAGTTTCCTTTTCATCCTGCATCACTTCTTGAACATTTACAAACATGCACCTATCAAATAAAAATATAAACATCAGACATATACAGCATTTTGAAAACAGTCTCAAAATGCAGGACTATCTGATTTCACAACTCTAACTCAAATGCCTCAGGTCAAAAATTCGGGAGCCTCTAGGGATAGTGTAAAAGAGCAAACATCCTGGCGGGAGCTCCTGATGGATGGAGAACTCAGGGCCTGCGTAGAGGGAGCACCCCCACCTGGCTCCCGGCCTTTGTTACTCTGTGGGAGTGCCAGCCCTGAGTGACACTCCTTCTAATTTTTTCAAGAAAACTCTGTTGTTTTTTAATGTAAAATCTTGTAATTATAATTTAAAAATATTTATAAACCAAATTTTATATTTGGGCCAGTGGACTTCCAACTTCACCTGATTGATTTACTGAGTTTTAGTTACCTCTGCATATTCATTCACATTCTCAAGATTGATTATATAAAGCCCAAAGAGTTGGCTTCAAAAGAGAGACTTGGTTTCTAACACCAATGGCAAATAAGCTGAACTTTATCTTCATGAAACTTTTAAAAGAATTTATAAATAGTCCTTTAGGATTTCACTGTGACCACAGAGTAAACAATTGAATGAGCTATGAACCCGGAAATTATGAATCCATCATTTAAATCCGTCAACTCGGTCTCAAAAGCATTGGGTTATTTCACGTGGAATAGACTGTTTTGGTTTTCTACAGAACCTAGTTCACAGAATAAGCTACTCTTTCCCTGCATAGATACAGGAGATGAGGTCTGAGGGGACCATGGCCTAGGGCAGTTTAGATTTGGTTTATAAATATTTTAAAGTTGTCAGAAATACCCCAGAGTTGAACAAGAGCTGGAGATTCAATTCAAGAAAAGGAGAGAAAAATCCCATTAATGATTTCAGGAATTGGACAAAGGATGACATTAATGGTAGCCACTTACATCTTGCTCTCACAGTTCATTTGAGGTGTGTGTGTGTGTGTGTGTGTGTGTGTGTGTGTGTGTGTGTAATGCGTTTTCTTTGAAAATACAAATAACTTTAGAAAGGAATCCTTAGTTTTCTTACAACCAAAGCATGACCACTGCAGCTTAAATAAGCAATAACTAGTCCTGGTAAAACTATATTTAAACTTTATTTTGAAAGTTGGAAAATTTGATGGTTAAAAAAAAATCTGAATTCACTTACATAAAAATGTAATGTCATGTTGTTGATTGTTTTTTTTAATCTTAGCATTTCTCCCAGAGATTTCAATGAGGGTACTTATATTAAAAATTATTATCATTATTATTAACTATTGAAGTATATCTTATCAGAAAAATTTTTCTTTTCGGAATTAAGCTACATAAAGAAATGTTCTGTAGAGAAAGAATGGGAGGGGGGCAGATAATTAACCACATCCACTAAACTTTTTTCCAAAAACAACTTTTATGGATGGGGAAACTTAATAAAAGGCAACTGTTGCTGATTTACTTAATGTTATTTTTTAGAAGTTTAAATTTAGAATTCTTTAATTAGAAATTTTAAGAAATTATCAGTATACCTCTGAATAAAAATGTTAAATCAATAGAAGAAAAAGAATTGCATGATTACTAGGCAGGTATACTACTAGTTATCCATTAATTTTTATTCTGTAATTTGGAAAATATATATATATATAAAATACTTAGTAAATTAAGCCCTAGCCAGTTAGGCTCAATGAATTGGCCTGCAGACTGAAGGGTCCCGGGTTCGATTCTGGTCAAGGTCACATGCTTGGGTTTTGGGCTTGATCACCAACCAGTAGGGGGCGTGAAGAAGGCAGCCAATCAATGATTCTCATCATTAATGTTTATCTCTCTCCCTCTCCTTTCCTCTCTGAAATAAATAAAAATATATTTTTTAAAAATAATAATTAATAAATTAAATGAAACAAGTAACCAAGAAACAATAATGGAAAATTACAGCTTCTAATCACTTTGTTTTAAATACTTAATATGTCAATCACATTATATTTTCCAAGTCAATTCTGAAACTTAAGGGAATTTTAAGGAGACAGTAATTAGAATCAATATATACATATATTATCAGTTATAGAAAATAAATATGGATGTAGATAAATGTATATCCATGAAGATTACTCTCAAGGAAGGCCAATGAGCAACTGTAAAAGAAAGGAAACTAATTGAAATCATGAAAGCTGTAATTAGGCAAATGTGAGGTGCCACAAAGAAGTCTCTTTCTTTCTAAATGCCTTCTAGGAAAATAATTGTCAAGAAGTGGATCCAGTATTTTTTCTTCCTCCAGCTTTTTTATATCTATTTGATACACAAAACTGCATGTATTTAATGCATACAATTTGATGAGTTTAGACATATGCATACAGTCATAATACCATCACAAACAAGGTAATAAATATTGGAGCTAGTCTTTATAGCACTTATGGTAAGCATAGCCAGCTTTGTATAGATGCTTAAATTGTCTTAAAAATTTTTATTTCTTAAATGTATTTGAGAATTTATTATGTTACATGGGGGAGACCAAAATGATTGTGAAGTAAGGATGTTTTAATTATTAGGAAATGATAAATACTTTTCAGTCAGTGGTAACTACCATGAAGAATACTGACTTCTTATTTTTGAAGTTTGGAAAGTATTCTCAAGAAAACAAAAGGAAAAATATAAATAAAAAACTTATCAGATGCATTCCAGCACTTTTAGTCATCTATAACTCTTACTTATTAAAAAGGAGAAAGTGGAAATTATCTGACAATGTAAAGCACTTTATGCCAGACATGCATTATATCATTTAACATTACGGATCCTGTCAATGGCTGTAATTGGTTCTCATGTACATACACTGAATGTGAGGATTCACATTTTTTTCATGGTTAAGACACTACACATCAGCATGCATGCCAGAGAACATTATTGCATTTGGGCTTCAAAAGTGAAAAGTCTAGGATTTTTATTTTATTTTTTTAAATTTTATTTTAATATATTTTATTTACTTCAGAGAGGAATGAAGAGGGAGAGTGAGATAGAAACATCAATGATGAGAGAGAATCATTGATTGGCTGCCTCCCATCTGGCCCCCACTGGGGATCGAACCTGCAACCCAGGCATGTGCCCTTGACCAGAATCGAACCCAGGATCTTTCAGTCCACAGGCCGATGCTCTATCCACTGAGCCAAACCGGCTACGGCCCTAGGATTTTTAAATGGCATGTACCAGAATCTTCTTGGCTAAAAGATCCACAGTGTCTATTCTAATGTAAAATAATCTCCATTTCAAATGAAGCAGATCAGTATTAAGAAAGTAAAGAGCTCAACCTAATGTTGGAGATCTTTCATTGATACTTCACACCCTACTAAGATTTTACCACTGGAGGTTCACCACATGAAAGAGTTAATAAAGGGCCACACCTGGCCCTGGGTTTGGTTATTAGTGTGTTAAATTATATTTTATTATAATTATTTCTTCTTTACTATTTATGTTTAAATGATCTGCTCATATAAATGACTGCAGGATAAATAAAGCTGACAAGCACAAGTGATAGTATCTTTTGGCATTAAGATAATTATAGATCATTACATGGTAGAAATAATCAATAGTTCTAAAATGATATGATTAAATAAAGCACTTTAAAATTGTAATTCACCTAGGCTTTTTAATATTTTACTATTTCTCCTTTGTTGCTCCAAAGCTATGAATTTCAAGATTTATTTGTCACTACTCTCTATATTTTCTGCTGTACACAGTATTTGTGGGCTATGGCAACCAATCCCCTTGGGCTTTCTTTTGCTTTAATTTGCATAAACACAGGCATCATATGAATATTCAGTGAGTGGCTTTGCATTAAGTAAGTGCCCTTAATCAGCTTTTCAGTTCAGTTTTATTGGTTGCACGCACAGTCAGTTATTTCATCCAGAAAATCTGAAGGCCCTACAAACTAACCAGGTAAGGATTGTAATTCCTTGATGCATTTAATGAAAGAATATTATCATTTGATTACATACGTTCTGGAGAATGCTAAAAGCATGGTGGATTTTTTTCCCCTCTGTATTTTTTTCTTCCCTTGGTGGTCAGGTGGGTGCATGATTCTCTAATTTGCATAAACATCGGATCTATGAATTATTCATCAGGGTTATTTTAAACACTAGGCTTCTACTTTGGATGGCACTAGGGTATCGCCATTTGATTGGCTGAATTCTGTTTTCATCACCAGCAGAATTCCTATAACATAAAAGCACCTAAAGGAGCTGAACTGAATATACAGTATTTGTTTTTTGAAAAATGTCTTATCTTTTTAAAGCAAATTTGTGCTGCTTTTCCTCCTCCCTAACATGAGAACTTCTAGCTTTTCATGATAAGTACATTACAAGCTCAAATGTGGCTACCGTTTGTAGACTTGACCGGTGTCTGTGATTTCTGGAGAATGGGGTAGCAGCTGTATTCTTCTGAATATGCATAAACATGAGCGACATGTAAATAAGAAACTGTCACATGCATATGGTGCCCTGGACAGCTCCATTGCTAGGATCCATCTATTTTTCTTTATCCAAATCCTCTTTGAATAAATAACTTTGAGACTGCTTCATCTATTTTTAAGTGCCATGGACAAGTATGGTACTATATATGCATAGAATAAGCATATATGATTTGACAAATTATTTCTTGTTGCATACATAATTTATATTTTCCTCTCGGTCCACCTGCAGGTTTTTAAATTTGGCAGTTCTTTGCAATACAATAGTGACAAGGGAAGTGTTAATCAAGAATGACCAGGTAATTAATTTAGATATTAGGGTGTAATTCACTCCTATAATTTACTAAAATATACTGTGCCTTTCTTTATGATTGTGGAGATGAGGAATATGAAGATTCACACCATTCTTTGTTAGTCACTTGAACATTAGCCATTTGCATTTCCAGTCTCAGAGTCCTCACTGACAAGATTCTCATCGTAAACATTTGTGATCTTGAAACATTACAGACGTACAGGGTTGGAGAACAGTGTAAATTGAATTTAGTCTTTGGCACGTTCCATTTTTGTTTCTCTACTCTATAGAAGAATGTATCACAAATGAGATGCTGAACAATTACTGTTATAAAAGGTATATTGAATGATATGTGCAATCAGTCTGTATAATCAACTATAAAATTCTCCATGTTCACTGTATTTCCTATGCATTATGTGGCTAAAACTACCATAGGTATCTTTAATAATGAATAAAGAAGGCTGAAAATTTCTCAGTATTTAATAGGCTTTCCATACAAAAATTTTAAAGTTCACTCTAAATCAATATTACACTGTAACATTTTTTACTGAATTTTGTAAATAATATTCAAATACCAGTTTCATACAATACTGAAACTGAAGAAAAATAAATTCATTTTATTTCCTTTCCTAGCCCTCTATACATTTAATGATAATGTTCTGATAGTTTCAATTTTCCTTTATTGAAATTATTTGTAGTTAGTTGAGGGTCTATTTCTATTTTCTTTCTTATTTTTAACTAAATTTTTGAATCAATATATTAAAGAAATATTTCTGAGACAATATTTCTTCATTCAGAACAAACTTTCATGAGCACATTTGACATACTTATTATTTTTTCTCTTGACAAAACACTTCATAATAAAAAGTGGAATAAGGAATTCAAAAAATTGTTTAAAATGAGATGAAATTGCAAATTTCTCTCAGAATTCTATGTACTAAAACAATTGTGTTTTACATATGATTATAAATAGTAATTTAAATCTCACATCTGCAGTGTGCTATGTTTAATTAAATCTTGCAAGATTCAGTATAGATGCTGTTTATTTAATTATCAGCCATTAAATGTTTACAGCTGTAATAAACACCAAACAATTTTTACCAAACTAGATAAAGATTGTGGAATTGAAACTACTTAACCAAAGATTCTTGTGATGCTCATTCTGTTGAATACTTTTCATATGAAATTAACTAAACTTACATTTCTTCAATATTTATTCCTTTCAATTAAAAAAGCCCAAATTATTTTATAAAGAAGAAATGAATAGTTATAATTTCAGAAGAGAGTCCTGTCTTTCTTTAGATCTGTGACAGCATGTTTAAAATTCTATTTTAGGTGTGTATACTTTTGAAAATGAAAAATTCTCATCTAATGTTTTTTTTGATGGCACTGTTGTAAAATATCCAACTTAATGTGATAAATTTAGAGTTCCTTTATGTTTTTGCCATTTATGTTATTTTTGGTAATCATTGAAGCCCTTTTAAAGAACACATATTTTAAATAAAGTTGGAAATGGCAAAGCTAGTAAATGCCCAAAGAATTTACTTTCCATTTCAGTAAGAGATTCTTCCTAGAGGGCAGAAGTAATTTTGTATTGTTTAAGTCTTGCTTAAAGAAAATAAAGCATTTATTTAAATTTTTTAAATAAATCATCACATAAGTAAAATTATAAGGCATTACACTTTTTAAGGAAGAAAAACAATTTGTATCTTGTGACTATAGTCTTCACAAAGTGATTCTTTATTTTTAAACATTTAAAAAGAAAAGCAGTGAGACATAATATATACGTTTAGACTATCATTTAAAGGACATTTTTCTTTTACATCTGATCACCTTATACTTGATTGATTAAAAAATAAATGTTCGGATACTATTATATGTAATATTTGCATCCTCATTTTAATCTTCTGATTACATTGTCAAAAACTGTTGCTAAGAGACTTAAGCAATTAAGGCTGTGTATGTATCATTGCTAAATCCACCTATAGTTAACTACTTTGAATAAAACCTAAATTGATCTACACAAAGTGAAACCTTAAACTTAAAGAATATTTGTCCGTACAAAAGTTTTGAAATTGAATTTCACCCTAAGGCAAGAGATATAAATTACTTTGTATGGATCCCCTAGCAAATTCTTGCATGTTTATCAAAGACTGACTGGTCTCAATGAAGCTAGAACATTCCTTAAGAGATCTTAATCTAATTGATGGTCTAAGTGTATAATATGATCACCCAATATACATATCCCTCCATCCAGAGCGACTCATATCTCAGGAACCCGATCATTTAAATTTGCAAATATACTTAAAAATTTCTTTCCATTTTCCTGAACTGATACTGTTTAAATACAGATAGGCAGAATAAATCTTGTTTAATACCATTGTGTGTGAGTTAGCCATATATATATATATATATATTAGTATGGAGGAGGATAAGGAGGAGGAGAGGAGTGGCCGAGTGATTTCTCTTGTTCTGATTGGAGTTACTCCTTGCTCTCTGATTGCTCAACTCATTAGTTAGAATTTGCAGATTCAATATTTTAAAGGAGTGAGGTTATGTAAAGTTATTGGGTAAGCTAAATTTGTACAATTACTCTTAGAATATGATTGTCATCATATTTAGGTTGCCAACCATTATTGATTAGGGATGCCATAGGCTTAGATAACAGTATGTATTTTTATTAAATTGTTAGTTCTGACCTTTTTGAAATTTCCTAGGTATAAAAGACCCAGTGGCATTCCGAACATAGTGATAAGGAGAGCAAGAAATAATATTTATAATTAAAAGTAAAATATTTAAAAATGATAATTTGTAATTATTTTGGAAAGAAATAAAACATTTTCAGTCTTCTATCACATCATTTATAGAAGACATACAGGAGTTGGCAAAGTTGGTTAATAATAATAAATAATACAACAATTAATAAATAAATAATAATACAAGAATAAAATCACATACTCACAATTGTAAACCTACTTTTGCCTGCCCCTGTATATGACATATTGAGAATCTACTTGGGATGAGTACTTAAAATAGAAAGACCTTTAAGAAAAAATTTTAGTAAGGAGGTTCTTTTAGGATTACCATGTACTCTTTTTTATTTGTTAGCATAGTGCATTAAATTTACACATTTTTAATAGTGAACCTTAAATAAATTACACTGGATTCAAATAGTATTATATATAATGTTTTTGCATTTCTAGTTATAGGTAAGGCTAGTTAAAAAATTGGGTGTTACAATTTTTTGCCGAGTTTTAGCATCAAAATTATAATAGTGTTATAAAATGTGTTGGGCAATTTTTCTATTTTCTTTTATTTGACACTGAGTTTTGCATAAATTCCTTACTAGTATATCCGGGACAGCCACCCCCCTCCTTGATTCAATTATTTAAGTGGTTGTGATCAACTGAGTTATTTATATCTTACTGTATGCATTTTGATCATGTATGCTTTTCTAAGAAATGGTTCTTTAAATCACACATTTCAACTTCACTAACATAAAGTTATTCATTGTAATTTCTTATGATGTACAAAATGTCTACTGTATGTGTAATATATCCCTTTTTTTCACTTTGTATTTTATTTATTTGTGATCTTCTGTTTTTTTCCTTGGACGTTCTTGCAAGAAGTTTGTCTATTATCAATACTTTCAAAGAAGTAGTTTCGGGTTTTTCTTGTTATCTATATTGTTTCCTTATTCTTTATTTTATTAACTTCTGTTTTTTAAAGCTTATGGTCTTGTGTTCCTTAGAGATTATCTTTAAGCTTTGCTCTAGATCTAAAATTCTATGGTTCTAAAAAAGTTATTCTATCTGGAAATCATTGGAACTTTCACATAAACATAAAATAAAGTGGAATGTTAGTTATTATTTGGCGAATTTCTTTGTTATGTTGAAATCCTTTGTCTTGAGCAATCACAACTACACCATATCACATGGTTATGAGTAGATTAGCCTTTGAAGAAATCTACTTGCAAAGACTCTTGTCTTGCAATTCCTGGTAATGTAATTGTTTTAAAAATAAATTTTCAAGAAAGTCTATAATTTTGACAGCAAGAACTCAATCTGCAGAGTAGTATTTAGAATATGCTGTGGTTAGAATTAAACATGATAGCATTAATTGCTTAGAAAAGATATTGGTAAAAAGTTCACAATATAATACATGATCATTTCAGACCCATATAAAAGGTTGCTAAATCTAGTTGGTGTTTTTTGCGTTCTCCATTTTGTGAGTAGACCACATATAAAGTTATCTCAAAACCAGGCAAAACTAATAAAAAAAAGTGCATCAATATTGTAGTCGCTTGCTTTGAAAGTATTTTCTCAGTAAAATCAAATTGATACATCTCGCAGTTTAACAGTAAGTCATGTTAAATTCTCAGTTAATAAATAGTCCCCCCAAAATCACAGATTGAATTCTTATCTGTATGAAGAGGTGGTTTTTGTTTATTTGCTTGTTTACTCACCAGTTTGTAAAATGCCCTAAAAAGAATTGGTTACACACACCAGATTTCTTTCTTCTCTCTTAGTCTGGTAACACAAATTGAAGCTACATACTGAAAATGTTTGGGATTTTATACAAATGCACTTATATAAAAGCCAAAAGAAAGTAAAAACTTTTTGAAGAAAATATTTTAGCTAAATGATCAAGTTTTGTGGCATATAGTAACCTTGACTGACAGCTATAACATTAGAATTTTGTCATCAATTATAGCTTCCCTTATACTTTTTTTGTTTGTTTCATAGAATACTGATTTGACCTACATTAGTTAATAAAGCCTCTGGTTAATTTATCTGTTTTAAAAATGTAATATAAATTTGAGAAGAAAATAATTATTGAAATGTTAGTCTTATATGTAAGTGATCCAAGATGTAGAAAATAATTTTCTCCAAATCATACATTGCTGACATATTTTTGCCATGGTTATTTTTATTTTTATGTGATCAATTTTATATTTGCTTTTAACATGAGTTCAGGAATAATTTTCTACTTATTTCAAGGTCTGTCAATATCCAGTTTCCAGATACTTGTATGAAAATATGTCTGAGCTTGCACCTATATTTTCACATGAAATTAGACCATTAAACCTAACTTCAAATACCCAACTCAGTGATTCTTTTTCTCTGAGAATATCCAAATTCCTTTGCCACCAATTTTAAAGTCTTCTGGTCACAGTGAGAAGAATTTTATCTACCAACAGACTATCTTAATAAGTCATACAAAGTACCCTGGAGAGAATTTGATTTCACACAGAATAGAGAATAAAGTCTCAGTAGTGGTTGTTTCTTGATACATCTGAGACAATAAATAATATTTTTAAAGTAGTAATATCAAGATCTTCAGGGTTTTTACTTATAATTAACTTTCAGTACTTTTGTGCAACCTGATAGGATTTTTACCTGATGGCAGATTTGTATGACACAATGGAACAAGCTGGGAATAGACTCAAATCTCATAACAGATCTTGCAATTATACAGGACTCTCCTGGAAAAGAGTTATCATGCTTCCACATTCACAATGCAACATTATATTGCCAGCATTTATATTTTATAAATCAAACATTGCATGTCTTCTTTTTGTTCTTTCTTTGAGAAATAAATGATAAATAACTTTCTATAAGTATTGGGATTCATATGAGGCCATCTACTAAGAGGCAGTCACAAGTTTTTAAATTATGTTGCTTAAACACTTCCCTTTCTATGTCAAAATTTTTAAATTTTTCTCTTTATATTATCTCAGAGGAGAATTTTGTGTTAATTATTTATCTACTCCTGTTTATTCTCCACCTGATATGCTAATCTTTGATTATTGTACCAAAATAATTTTATGGAGGCTGACTGTAACATTTTAAACAATAGATGAAAGCGTTAAGAGAAAAATATGGAGCAATAGCAGGGGATGAATACTTTTAATAAAAAATTCTTTTGTGTAAATGCCTAGAGGAAGGGGTGAGGAGAGAGAGAGGTATATTGCAATGTCCACTTGCAAAATAATGAAATGGACCCTTACCTTACAAAAATTAATTCAAACAGAATTAAAAATCTAAATGTAAAACCCAAAACTATAAAAATTTTAGAATAAAACAAGGGGAAATCTTCATGGTATTCAAAATGGAAATGATTTCTTGTGTATGATATCAAAAGTATAGGCAACAAAGCAAAAATAGACATATACTGCTATATCAAACTTAAAAACATTTGTGCATCAAGGACACAATAAACTGATTGAAAAGTCAACCTATGGAATGGGAGAAAATATTTGCAGATCATATACTGATAAGGAGTTAATGTCCAGAATATATAAAGAACCTCTATAACTCAACAACTACAAAAAAACCCGATTACAAAATGAACAAAGAACTCGGATACATCTCCAAAGATGATATGCAAATGGTCAACAAACTAATGAAGAAAATGTTAACATCATTAATCATTGGAGAAATGCAAATCAAAACCAATATGAGATGCCACTTCACATTGATTAGGATGGCTAATATCAAATGAACAGAAAATATCAAATGTTGGTGGGGAGGTGGAAAAATTGGAACTCTTGTGCATTGTTGGTGGGATGGTGAAAACAGTATGGCAGTTCCTCAAGAAACTAAGCTTAACACTACCATGTGATCCAGAAATTTTTATAAATCTAAAATAATTGAAAGCAGGGTCTTGAAGAGATAATGGTACATCTATGTTCATAGCAGTATTATTCACAATTGCCAAGAGATGGAAGCAATCTAAATATCTACCAATGGATAAATAAACAAAACTGTGTGTGTGTGTGTGTGTGTGTGTGTGTGTATAAAAGCATATCCTATATAATAAAAGTGTAATATACAAATAGACCAAATGGCAAATGACCGGTCACTATGATGCACACTGTGCCAGACGTTCAATGCAGGAGCTGCCCCTGGTGGTCAGTGCACTCCCACAGGAGGAGTGTCACTCAGCCAGAAGTAGGGCTCAAGGCTGGCGAGCGCAGCAGCGGTGGTGGGAACCTCTCCCGCCACCGCTGCAGGTGGGCAGTAAGGAGCTAGGGGTCCCAGACTGCGAGAGCCCCGGACTGCAAGAGGGATGTCTGACATCCCCCAAGGGGTCCCAGACTGCGAGAGGGTGCAGGCCAGGCTGAGGGATTCCCTCCCGAACCCCAGTGCACTAATCTTATGCACCTGGCCTCTAATATATATATAACATGGAGTGTTACTCAGCCTTAAAAAGCTACAACATGGATGAACCTTGAGGACATCATGCTAATTGAAAGAAGCCAGTCACTAAAAGGCAAATACTATATGATTCTACTTATATGAGGTATCTAAAGTAGTGAAATTCATAGTAAAATAAAGTAAAATGGTAGTTACCAGCAGCTGGGGGGAGGGAAAAATGGGAGTATTTTTGTTCAATGCGTATAGAGTTTCAATTAAAATGCTAAAGGTCTAGTGATCATACAACAATGTAAATGTATTGCTGAATTGCACACTTTAAAATAGTTAAGGTGATCAGTAATATGTGCTTTTTACCACAATTAAAAAGTTAAAAATAATTAATAACTCAACCTGCATTAGCCAACAGAAATGATTTTGCTAAACTTTTCACTATTAATAAGAATTGATTTTCAACAAATTTTTAAAATATATTTTTTAAAATTTCTGAAGGAAGAGCAATATAATATCAAAGTATTTTTTATAGTGAAAGTCAGTAACATACACAAAGTTAGAGTTTGAAAAATCTGGGTAACTGTTATGCTGAACATGCAGGTGATTGGGCAAAACAGAAATTGTTCACTTTATCCTAAGATATTATCCACTTACATTTGGTAGAGTTTTTGTTTTGAAGCCTGATTAGAATTTTTATCATTTTGTGTTTCTGATATTTTAAATTATCTAGTTACCCATCTGTCTTAGCCTGTCCATCCACCCACATGTTCACCCCTCTGTTCATCCATCTATGCATACATAATTTTCCTCCTTCCTTTCAACCTGCAATATCTATGGTGCTTACTATGGTCATATGCTCCCATATTTTTTAATTCTCTAAGAATTTAGTGTTTTGAAAGATTTATCAAGAATTTTTAGGGATTACCATAATATTTAATGAGAATTAATCATAACTTGTGCTTTTTAATCTATCTATATAACCTCCAAAATGATAAACAACAGCAAATGTGATTCTCCTTTTCTAGTTTAAATGGCAAAAGATAGCTGAATTGTGATGAACATTGAATGATCTTCTCCCTTACTACTAATGACTATTGCATTTGCCGTTCCTCACACTAGTTGCTGTCTCAGGACAACTGCACATTTTACACAGTGCTCTCTAGCAAATGTTTTGAAATTTACCCTCCAGAGACCATCTGCTGTAAATGGGTTTCAGTGCAGTTAATGAATATTTTATTACTATCTCTCCTTTTTTTTCTTTCTTCTTTTTTTTTTTTTTTTTGGTCTGGAATGAAAAACATGGGTTAAGTGTGAAGTGTCAAATTAATAGAAATATTTCATTGAACCATTCATTCTTTGAAAAATTTTGTTAAATATATGTGTGCAATTTATTTAACCAATGTAGTAATGCAAATATATACCAAGGAAAACATGAGTGACTCAATATGAAATGTCTAATATTTTCTAAGCATAATTTCTAGTTCTATAAACACATCACTTTTGATTGACTTGAAATAAGGCATCATTGACTGGGTAAATAAATCAGAGAGGTCATATGTTCTCTAGAAAGTCAAATACCTTGAGAAAATTTTCTACAGTGAAATTATTCACCATACACCAGTCTTCTGTTGTCACCATTTGGTCATCTTTTGCCTTGTGGCCATGTAAAAGAGGGCAGAATTTCTCAGGTCCTTCAGTATTTGCCTATCAGAGAACTACAGTGTGGTTTGGGTCAAATTTGGGGCTTTAGCCTTCCAATTTCCTCCCTTCTAGAATAACTCAGAAAGTGACTCTGCTATTGTTAGTTAAATAATGTGACATAACATTACACTTTTGCATCCCAGCAACTGCATATATGTTTTCTGTGGTTTTAAAAACAGATGAGGTAAAATATCATGTGAGATGTGATGAGTGTATATTGCTTTGGCCACAAGGTACAATTAAAGAACATTTATTGAAGATCTACTATGTGTCTGATATAATATTAAAAATGTCAGATATATTATCTTGTCTTATCCTGATAATTACACTGTAATATAAGAACTGATATCGTCAAGGCCAAGCAATTTGCCAAGGCCATAATACTTACAAATTGAGGTTGGGTTATCTATATATATAAAAGTCTAAGCGAGTGAACAACTGAAAGACCAGTCGACTGGTTGCTATGATGCACACTGACCACCAGGGGACAGATGTTAAATGCACAGGATTGGACTCCTCCTATCTGGATTGGGCCTGTGGGGATTGAGCCAAATCCAGCTATTCAACATCCTCCAAGGGGTCTCTGATTGCAAGAGGGTGCAGGCCAAGCCGAGGGACCCCAGCGGTGCACAAACCCATGCACTGGGCATCTAGTCTAATATGAAAGCCTATATATGTATTTTCTATTTTATCATGTGGACCCCAGCTTAATATTAGTAGTTCTCAATTACATGAATACAGTTATTTTAAAATTAGAGTTATAAAAATTTTACTTTTCCTTTTATAAAGAAAGTAGGAATGGGAGGAGAAACTTATGAGTTCTTATGTGATAAACATTATGCAAGAGACTTTCAAATGCTTTCTAGTGAATCCTTATAAAATTTGGGTTATTACTACAGTAAATTTAAAAAAAATTCTAAATTCTAGACTTCATTTCTATTTAATATAGTTCATGTTTTTCTCAACTAAAGTAGATAATTGATTTTTTTTAACTTCATGGAAACATTATAGATAATGCATGTTTTGCTTTTAATGGAATATTGAATCACTTTTTTTCTTTCTGGATTTATTCATTCACTTACCAATTGCTTATTGAGTGCATACTATATGCCAGGCATCCTTTTAGGTGCTGGAGTTGGGCAATGAAACAGAAATATCTGCCCTTATGCAACTGACATTCTACTGAATTTTATCTCTGGAACAAACTCATCACTACATTGCAATGTATTAGTTATAGACTATATGCCTTTTTATAACTTTCATCTACCATTAGTTTGATTCAAGATTGCAGGATCATTAAAACATCATACTGAAGATGTATCAATATGGCAATTGGTAGAACAATGTCTTTCATTTTTTAATCCATTTCTTTATGCTAAGATGTTTAGTGGAAACAGACTTTCCTTTAGTCAATGAATAATAACAAAAGCAAATTCTGAGATTAAGTAGGTGCCTATGTTACTGAGCTTCTTTCAATTTGTTTTTGGCCATTTTATCTGTTATGTTCCTGTGCTTTCTGAGTCCTACCTCTATGCCTAAGGCCTTAGACACCTACTTTACATGGGTCTCATTATCTCTCACCTTTTTTTCATTTGTTCTTTCTCATATTTATTTCCACACTTAGTGAGCTTTCTCTCAGTTTCTCCATTATTTTCTTGTATCTGGATTCATAACATGGAAAGACTCAAAGTCATTGTGTGTGTGAAGGTCTAGTTTCTATGGTGCCAATGCTATCAGATGTTTCATCATCTATGTTAAGCCAGTACAAGTTTGATTTGGGTCTTAAATTTAACATTACATATTTAAACCAGTCTTCATTTTCTGATTACCTGAACAATTTAAAAAGATAGAAAAGCATAGAAAATAAGGGGAATTCCTCACAAAGTATAAATACTATACCCATCTCAATTAAAAGTAGATCAGAAATAAAAAAAGTGGGGGGAACTTTCAAGAAAGCTATTTTGATGCTTTTTCTTTAACCTAAACACAGATGAGCATGGAAATAGAAAACTGTTGTTAGGTGGAAAGTATACTGCTTTTAACCTTTGCTTCTAGTGGGTAATTGATATAGGAAGGAACCTTTGATTCCAAGACTATTGAGTTGTCTCTCCTTGCCACAGCCACTGCATCAAAGAAAAGGCCTTTTTAAAAATTCCATAATACAATGGGGGACAAATAGGACATATGTAGTAATACTTTTAACAATACAGATTTTTTTTTAATTCCATAATAGTAGACTTACTTATAAATTGGAACACTTAGCCTGAAATTGCAGTATTTGCTTATATGTGTGCATTAGAAAAGAGAAATAGATTGTTATATAAAATTACAACTGATGAATACTCTGAACTTTTAAAATAAAAACTTTGAATAACAGGTTATTAGCCTATCAAGTTTACATCGTTAAGAAAACAGTTGACATGAATTGGATTGGATCAGCCTGACATAGGACACAGATGATGCTCATGGAATGACACAGAGACAGATGATTAAAGAGGAAATGGCCCACACCAGAACAGCAGCAGAGACATTTTGCCTGGCTGCATCCTATTAAAGTATAGACCAATATTTCATCAGACACTCATTTATATATTAATTTTGGGGACTGCATAATTGATTGATATCTGGGCACTATGATAGGTGTCAGGGATACAGCAGTGAACAAAAAACATACAATCTCTTCCTTACAGAACTCACACTTCATTTATCCTATATAAAAAAGCCCAGCGACTGAAATGGCAGAACGACCAGGATGACCAGAGACCAGAACGACCAAGGCCCCTTGCCCCGGCTGTCCCTGTCCCCCAGCAAGCTGTTAGGGGCGATCAGGCAGGCAGGTGAGTGGTTAGGTGTGATGAGACAGGCAGGCAGAGGTGGTTAGGGGTGATCAGGCAGACAGGCGAGTGGTTAGGTGTGATGAGACAGGCAGGCAGAAGTGGTTAGGGGTGATCAGGCAGGCAGGTGAATGGTTAGGGGTGATCAGGCAGGCAGGCAGAGTGGTTAGGGGTGATCAGGCAGGCAGGCAAGCAGTTAGGGCCAGCAGTCCCAGATTGCAAGGCCGATGTCCAACTGCTGGTTTAGGACCCATCCACAGGGATCCCTGTGGGATCGGGCCTAAACCAGCAGTCGGACATCCCCCGAAAGGTCCCAGATTGCAAAAGGGTGCAGGCCAGGCTGAGGCCCCTTCTCCCCTGTGCACAAATTTTGTGCACTGGGCTTCTAGTTTAAGTATATTTCTGGTGGTTTGATAATATTTGTATAGTGCTAGAGACTCTCAGCCTTCACAGAATTGAAGAGTTAGGGCCATACTCTGTATTAGGCTTTGGTTTAAGGGAATGTTGTGGGTGGTTTTATCTTCTACCACTAAAACTTCTTATATCAGGGTATCAATGTGTTCAGATAAAAGTATATTTCCCACCTCCATTTAAAATAGAGATGTCCAATGAAATGTAAGCAAAAGTCAAAGGTTGAGCCTTCCAGAAAAGTTCTTTAAGTGAGAGACATATCCCTCTACACTAGCTCCTTCTTCCTTCCTGTTATATAGAACATGGATATAATGTCTGGAGCTGAAGTTGTCATTTTGTGACTCTGAGACAACTTGAAGAAAGAAATAATACACTAAAAATGCAGAGCAGAAAATCAAAGAAGCCTGATTCCCCAGTGAAATCTGAGAGTTATAGAAATTCAGGAAATCCTGTCTCTGAATTTCTTCCATATGAAAAATAAGGTCACATATTCATCTTACTGAAGTTACTTGAGTTTTTTAAATATACAGTTCTATTTATTTTTGAAAAACACCTATACATAGAGAGAAAAGACAAAAATTTGAATACAAACATGAACTCATATACATATTAAAATGTATTCTAAATATGGGCTTCATTTTTATCAACCAAGCCTTCCACAAACCTTACCAGTTTAGGTTTATAAAGTTCTCTGCTTAGAGACTGCTTTGAGGTATTCTAATGTGCCTAACCAGAGGAACTGGTTTCTGGTGTTCAGGAGGGATGGGTCTGCCAAGAAGAGCTCCTTACCTAATGAAGTTCAAGATAAGCTGCTCTTGTGTTATTTCTTCTATAAATGCTTTGAATCCAGTTTACCATTTTCTAAATTTTTATTACATATCCTTTACATCACAAATTGTGTTGTTTAATTAACTAGCATTAATAATTTCCATTGTTTATGAGTGTCCTCTCTCTTCAGGACGATTGTCCTTGCAGTCAAGAACAGTCTCCTTATGTTATTTTAGCTGTCATGCTCAGACTATGACAGGATATTCAGTTATTATTAACTAGGTAATGTATGGCCCAGGCATCCTTGTTTAGTGAATAAAACAGCATTTTTATTTCATTGGAATATTTAAAGTTTATTTGTTTTAAAATAGGTGTTCTAATGAATATTTATAAAATAAATGTTTTCTAATAAAGTGTAAAAGTTTCATCTTTTTTTGCAGTTTACAAGAGCATTTTTAGAAGAGTGTCTTTAGAGGAGATCCCAGTGATAGATTTAGCAATATTACTCAACATGCTGCTCTTTAATTCTTTCATTCAGCAAATCTTTCCTGAGTACCCTCTACCTACCAAGCATCAATCTAAGCTGGAGGGGAGGAGTGAGGTGGATGTGATGGGAGTAAGGCAAAGACTGTACCACCAGAGCTATTCTAATTGCGAAAGTAGACTATAAACAACTATGCACATGCATAATATAACTCTGGATAATGAGAATAGAAAGTTCTAGAAAGAAATTAAAGCAGAATAGAAGGAGAGAGAATGATGGGATAAGTTCTATTTTTTGATGTGGAAGTAGCAAAGCCTGTGACACAGAATCTGGAAAAATTAATTCCAGGACCTGAGTTAGAAATGAGCTAGGTTTATTCCAGAAACAACAGAAGGCCAGTGTGGCTGGAAGGCTATGAGTGAGGCAGAGTGATAGGGGAGGAGCTCCCAGAGGGAGCTGGAGAACAGATTTTCAGGACTTAGAAAGTGAAGGGAAGAGTTTATATTTTACTCCAAAGGTAATGGTAAATGACTGGAAAGTTTTAATCTGGGAATGTATTATCAGATTTACATATTAAATTGTTTTGTTGGCTACAGAGTAAAGGATAGAGTATTAAAGAACCTAAGTGGAAACTGGGAGACCAGATAGCAGATGACAAAGGTAGTCCAGGTGAGAAATAATGTAGACTGGATGAGGGGAATAATGGTGAGAAGACAAAAGGGGCCAAATTCAGAAAATATTCAGCAGGTAGAATTTAGAGGATTTGCTGGTGTAAGTGGTGTGGTAAGCAGTGTTTTTGTTTGTTTGTTTGTTTTCCAGAGTCAACATACAGAGCAGATAAAATCCAGAGTGACAATATTAACAAACTGAGGTATGGAATAAAATGTTCTCATTTCATCCTGAAAAACACAGCTGTCCTTAAAGGTGTTGGCCTTTCAACTAAATGACCTTTCAGGTGATAAAAAGGAGTCCTAGAATCCTTGATAAAGAATTCTTATGGAGGCCTGGCCGGTAGGACTCACTGGCTGAGCCCTGACCTACCAGCCAGGACGAGGAGGGTTCCATTCCCAGTCAGGACACATGCCCGGGTTGTGGGCTTCATCACTAGTAGGGGGAGTGAAGGAAATAGCCGATCAATGATTCTCTCTGATCATTGATGTTTCTTTCTCTCCCTTTCCCTTCCTCTCTGAAATCAATAAAGAAGTATATTTTTTTTAAAAAAAGAATAAATGAGGAAGGGATTGATGGCTAAATTTATTATAAATGGCTAATCAAAAGGTGGAGGAAGAAATAAACAAAAGTACAATTTTATGATGATCATTATTTTGTGAACAGTGTAAATCATCTAGATTCTAAATCACAATAGTTGAGTGTTTCTGTTTTTATTTTTGCTCTTGAATTTTTTATTTTTCATCCTGTCCCCTGGCAACTGGCAATTTTAATTACAGTAAGAAAAACAAAAAAATTTGACAACTTAAAAATTTACAAAACGGGATATATTACATTGAAAGTACTCTTGTAGTAGGATGCTAGCTCTACTTTATTGGGTACTATCAGAAATGCAGACATGCAGGGAAAGAAATACATATCAGAAAAGTGACAGCTTTGTGGGTTGCTTGAAAGGTAGAAGATATATTTTTAAAAGAAATCCCAAATGTAGAAATCTCAGTGATTAAGCATGTTGTTAATAGATTCTGACAGTAGGCATCCAATGAGAGTTTGGTATTTCACACATAAGCACTATTGCACCAGACAGATAAACACACATCCACTAATTTTCTCACTGGGTTTGATTTATTTACTTCAATTCTTCTATAGTCAACAAGAATAGGATTTAATTGTATTTATTGTTGATTCCACTAGGACCATTATCAGAATATAGCTAATTTGTGACAGATCATGGGCAGAAGTGACTCAGTTGGAGATAGATAGATAGATAGATAGATAGATAGATAGATAGATAGACAAATAGGCACTGAAATATACAATTGTGGCTAGACTGTTATAGCTGCAAGGAGGGTGAAAATATTTAATGTGCCATTTGTCAAATTCTTGTTTTTTTACATAATAGCTCTTACTTAGGCATTCTTTGTAATTTTTGAAATTAAAGACTAAACAGGAAGTGATTTAAAAAATAGATCATTTGGAAGCACTAAATTTTAACACTAAATTCTCACTAAAAATTTTAATGTAGAACACTTCTAAAAATGAAGCATGATCAAATAGCATTGACAATAATAGTTTTGCCAAGATAAAGCCTGAACTTTCTAACTTAAGCGAGGCTATCAGGTTCACTAGGGAGAATAATGGAACCTATAGTTGGAACTAGTAGTTAGCAATTATAGACTACGCATTATAATAATTTTACTTAGCATTCAACTAACTCTAATATGTGGTTATTATTATCTCCAGTTCATAAGAAAAAGAGGTTCAAAAAATAATTATCTGAGTTTATAAAGAAAAGTAAAGTGGTGGAACCATAATTCAAGCTCATACTCTTTTCATGGTGTTTCTACATGCTTCTCTCAGTAAGTCTCTTCTTCATTAGTAAGGAATCTTCCATAAGTTTGAAAGAAGTGATTAGGGGGTAAATTTCAGTGCAAAAAAAGGAAGTACCTTCTATTAAACATTTTTCAAGCAAAATGGACTTTCTTAGGAGGCACTGAGCTCTCTTCCAACTGTAAGATCATATGAGTCTATGATTATCCTATATACTAAAGAGGTAATATGCAAATTAACCCTCATGCCCTCACAAGATGGCTGCCTATGACCAGGCTGGAAGGGGGGGTAGTGAGGGACAACCAAACGACTGAACAAGCAGGCTGCGTGGGGTGACCAGGCCGGCAGGGGGGACTGTACGGGGTAACCAGACCGGCAGGAAGGGGGCAGTTGGGGGCGATCTGGCTGTCAGTGGGGGGCAGTGAGGGGTGAATCAGACTGGTAGGGGGGGCAGTTAGGGGCAACCAGACAGGCAGGCAGGTGAGCAATTAGGAGCCAGTGGTCCAGAATTCTGAGAGGGATGTGCAGGATCAGGCCTAAACCGGAAGTCGGACATCCCCTGATGGGTCCCGGATGGAGAGGGTGCAGGCTGGGCTGAGGGGAACCCCCCCCACCATGCACAAATTTTGTGTACTTGGCCACTAGTTTATATAATAAAAGCCTAAGCAACCAGAACAACCAGTCACTATGATGCGCACTGACCACCAGGGGCAGATGCTCAACTCAGGAGCTGCCCCCAGGTGGTCAGTATGCTCCCACAGAGGGAGTGGCCGCTCAGCCAGAAGCCGGGCTCATGGCTGGTGAGCACAGCAGTGGTGGCAGGAGCCTCTCCTGCCTCTTAGCAGTGCTAAGGAGCAGCAAGCTGAGTGGTAAGGAGCGAGCAGGTGGGTGGTAAGGAGCGAGGGATTCTGGATTGCGAGAAGGATGTCTGCCTGCTGGCTTAGGCCCAACCCCCTGCTAAGCCAGCAGGCAGACATCCCCTAAGGGGTCCCGGCCTGCGAGAGGGGGAAGGCCGGGCTGAGGGCCCCCCCCCCCCCCCCATGAATTTCGTGCACCAGGCCCCTAGTATTCTATAATCATGATGAAATAAATTAGAAATTGGATTTTATCAGGCAGTTAAACTTATTATATGAACAGTGTCAGGTAGGGATATACCATTGCTAACAGCACCCAGACAAGGAACAACAGGATCACAGACAAGAGAAAAGGAAACTGCAGGAGAAGATCAGGAAAGATGTTCCTGTAACCCCTTCACCATGGTGCAGAGACATCAGAATAACACTGTGTGTCTTCTGTTGCCTTGCAAAGCAGTCAGGGCTGAAACGGGAGTTGGATTGTGATGTGTTTCTCAGATCAACCAGTAAGAGTAAAATAAGTCAGATAGTTTCTGATCCTTTTCTCCCACACATTTTGAAATGAGATCTGATATTTATTTATTTATTTTTTTAAATATATTTTATTGATTTTTTACAGAGAGGAAGGGAGAGAGATAGAGAGTTAGAAACATCGATGAGAGAGAAACATCGATCAGCCGCCTCCTGCACATCTCCTACTGGGGATGTGCCCGCAACCCAGGTACATGCCCTTGACCGGAATCGAACCTGGGACCTTTCAGTCCGCAGGCCGACGCTCTATCCACTGAGCCAAACCGATTTCGGCCTGATATTTATTTTTTATCTTGACAAAAGCACATTCTACCTTCTGATAAAAGCTGAATCAAAATTATTACTCTTGCCAGTAACTTTTGGTATTCTAGATTGTTTTGAGTACAATATGAATACATTTAAAAGTAAAAAAAATGCTACCCTAATCTAACCACAAATGTCTTTATCACACAGGCAACTTCTCACTCAGCTGATGCATTAGAACCACTCCAGTTATAGTCGCATTTCCTGAGAAATACTTTCCCTAATTTGTTTCCCTATTGACCCTCACCAATAGTTCTGATGGGCTTCTCTGTAACTTCTATATTCAGACATAAATTGTATCTATGGTTCTAGCATTAAATCATATCTTTTTAAAATTTGGGATAACCATTTTTATTGTGGTTACTTATAGTGACAAAAAAACCCCCACAGAAATCTGACTCCTCAAGATGCTTTTGAAATATATTTTCCTCTGTTCCCCAAGCTCTTCAAATAAATTATGCTTTATATTAGACTATTATCTAATGTGAATATTAAAATACTAGCATTTACATAAGAGATATAAACTGCATTTACTACAATTTTTTGGCAAAAATATGGAACAACTAGAAATCTTTTATACTACTGGTTGGAATATAAATCGGTTCCACTACTTTGGTAAATAGTTTGGTAGTTTCTTAAAATTTTAAAGATATATCTATTAAGTGATCCATTTATTCTACTCTAAATATTTACTCAAGGTGTAAATATACCTGTTTACCAAAGATTATGTGCAAAATGTTCATAACAGCTTTATTTGTAATAGCCCAAAACTGGAAAAAAAACACGAATGGCCATCCACAGCTGAACAGATAAACAAATGTGTTATATCCATTCATCATAACATTTTTCAGCAATTAAAAGGCATGAATTATTGATTCGTGCTACAATGTGGAGGAATCTCAAATTATTATGCTTAGTGAAAGGAGTACATACTTTATGATTCCATTTATATAAAATTATAAAAATGCAGCCATGTGTTGTTTGACAATGGGGATAAGTTCTGAAAAATGTACTGTTAAGTGATTTTGTTGTGTGAACATCATAGAGTGCACTTACACAAATGGAAATGGCATAGCCTACTATACACCTAGGCTGTATGGTGTAGCCTATTGCTCCTAGGCTACAAACCAGCACAGCATGATACTATACTGAATACTATAAGCAATTTAACATAATGGTATTTGTACATCTCAACATAGAAAAGGTACAGTAAAAATATGGTATAAAAGATAAACAAATGGTATACCTATATAGGGTACTTACTATAAATGGAGCTTATAGGACTGGAAGTTGTTCTGGGTAAGTCAGTAAGTGAGTGGTGAGAGAATATGAAGGCTTAGGACATTATTGTACTCTACTATAGGCTTTATAAACACTAAATTTATAAAAATATTTTTCTCCCATAATAAATTAACCTTAATTTACTGTAACTTTAAATTTTTTTTAACTGTTTGACTCTTTCATAATAACACCTCGCTTAAAACACAAAAACATTTACAGCTGTACAAAAATATTTTCTTCCTTTATATCCTTACTTAATAAGTTTTTTCTCTCTGCAAAAATGATGGTGGGTTGTTTTTTCTATTTTTAAACATTTTTTTGTTTATAACTAAGACATAAACACACAGGGTTGGGATCATTAATATCACTATTGTTCACATCCACATCTCGTCCCACCAGAAGGCCTTCAGGGTCAATAACAAACACACAGCAGTCATCTCCTATGATAACAATGTCTTCTGAAATCCCACCAGAAGCACCTGCCTGGGCCTCTTCTTGAAGTGTCACTCTTTCCGGGAATATGTCCCTGGTGGTTGGCTTGATTTGTTTCTTTTTCTCATCATGGATTTGCTTGTAAGCAGTTAATGCACCATGGACAATCCTCTCAATTGATGAAAACCTTTTGTTGTTGGGTCCATGTTTTCAAACTTTTTAGGGAGCTTGGTGAGTTCTTCAAAAGCAACTGCTAATCTCTTCACTGTGAATTTTCTTGGAGTTCTTTTTCCTTCTCCTGCAGTGTCCTTTTCTCTTGTCTGTGACCCTGTTGTTCCTGTTCCAATTCAAACAATTCCTCATTAATCAATTCTGCAGGAACCACCTCGAGGAGCTCCTCAGTGTCGTCTTCATCCACACCCAGGTTAAAGTTGTTTGCCATCTCAACCACAGCCTCACTGATTTTTGAAACTTCCTCATCCTTGGAAAATCCTTTGAAGAGGTGGGCTACAATGCCACCAGGTGATGGGAATTTTTCAGCTCCATTCTAGTCTTTCTCAACAACAGACCACTGTCATATATGCGATCTGTTGTTGAGAAAAACATCATCAAGGGGCACATAACTGCATGAAAAATAATCTATAGTGGTAGAAAGCTGGTCAGTGATTGCTTGAAGAACCAGGAAAGGGTGGGGTTGGACAAGGGGAAATGAGGAAATTTAAGGTGTTCACTACCTTAGTTTTGATGATATTTTCATGAGTGAATACATATTTCAAAATTTATATTCTATACTTCCAATATATGCAGCTTATTGTATGTCAATTATATCTTAATAAAGTTATTTTTAAAACTATAGTACATAAGAAAGTTGCTTGGTTTTGAATAAAAATATTTATACTTAAGCCAAGGGTCATAATATTCAAGAAGTCTTAGCATTTTGTTAATACATTCAGAAGAAGGACCACTTTTTAAAAAATAATTTAAAATGACAAATGTCAGTGAATGTGTCACTCTCACAATATTCTCTTGTCTATCCCCAATGACAAGTTTTTAATTATAGAGTTTATATGAGTGTTTCAAGGAGCTGATTTTAGAGACATGCAAATGAAAAACACACATATGCACAACCTTTACCTCTGTTCACATTGAATATAATATTTGATCCATATTTGGTTCCATCTCTATCTTTCACAATGAAAACTAACCTCTTTTATAATGAAATCTGTTGTTTACAATGAAATGTTACCTAAGCCCCAATTATGCATCATGTAGTGATAATAATAGTCACTTTGGATAGTGCTCACCTCTAGGAATAATGGAATTGTATTCTAGAAACATCTTTCTTTAATGCTCCTCGGCCATGCTGTGCTTCAGTGTGAAGAAGCTCTTTTATTCAGTATGAATATACACCTCTCCTGGTAGTAGCCTCGGTATTTCATTTATCTTTCCCTTTATTTTAACATTAAAAAAACACCTCTTTTATTTGTTTATATGGCTAATATTCTTTGCCATGTCAGTACTGCTCTATGCCATCCAAGTTCAGTCCTAACCGGATGCAGTAATACTCGCTGTTAGAATAGCCTGTGAAAGGAGCCACAGTACAGAGGCCAGTATTTAGCTTTAGTTACCCTTTGTATTGTAAGAGCTACCTTTGTTCCCAGCATTTACTATTTTCAGATGGAAACTCAGTAGGGAGTTTCAAGTCTTTAAATACTTTGATATCCAACTGAGAAGCTGTGTGATACAGGTGGGATTAAATATCCAAATCCTGAATGTGAGAAAATGCCGTTCTTTTAGGCACTAAAAAAAAGGTCAATTGATAACTACTTAAGAACTCTTGCTACCCCAGGGACCTTACTGCTTAGTAACTTACTCAGGAGAGATGAAATATAGCCTAAAGGTTGGAATCACAAATCTAAGGGCAGGGCTGACTGCAGGGGCAGATGACCTGTGCAGTCACACAGTGCCTTGCACTTAGAAGCATCCTGCATTTAGTTTAATGCTCTGTTGGTGCCTCTTGAAGCTTAAGAATTTTTGAACAAGGGGTCCCACATTTTTGTTTTGCACTGGGTACCACAAATTAGGTAGGCAGTCCTACTTAGGTTCACTCAGACTGTTTATATACCTGTTTTCTCATCCATAAAATTGAAGATAATTATTGTGCCTACCTCCTGGGATTGCTCTTAGGAGTATATGAGAAAGAATTTAGCTTCATGTCTATCACATAACAAATGCTCAATGAATACTGACTATTATCTTTGTTGTTATTGAATCATCTGGTTCATTACTATCTGCTGTTTTAAAATATTGACAAAATAGAAAAATCTTACTTTGAAGATGTGCATTACATTGTGTGTTAACTTTTAATATATACATATATATATATTACTAGTAGCCTG
>NW_005363247.1:906465-906841 GCF_000412655.1 Myotis brandtii
TCAGTCTGGCCCGCCACAGTGGCTGTCCCTGCGATCCTGCACCTTCTGGGCCAGGAGGCGGATCTTGCGCAGTCACTCCTGGGCGCTGATGGCTGCCTCCCCTCAGTGAAGGGTCACGGATCCGAGTCTTGGGACCATGCACAGCCTCAAGCGCTGCTCCCCGCCCGGCAGGGTCACAGATTCATGTCTTGGTCCCGAGGACAGCCTCAAGCACTGACCCCCACCCAGTAGGGTCACAGATACGGGTCCCGGACTGCAGACAGCCTCCCGTGCTGCCCCCCTGCCCACCAGGTCACGGATCCGGGTCCCGGGACCACGGACAGCCTCAAGCACTGCCCCCCACCCGGCAGGGTCACAGATCCGAGTCCCGGACTGC
>NW_005363247.1:907377-920593 GCF_000412655.1 Myotis brandtii
TTTTTTTTTTTTTATTCTGGCATTTATTTACCTTCTATGGCTGTCACTGGAGCTGAGAGCCGGCTTTCTCTCTGAGGCTCGGGTGCTGAAAGCAGGGTTCTGGCCTTTGTTTACCTTCTGTATTTGAAACAATGTTGCGGTCCTGCTGGCTGAAGCCCTGGGTTTTGTTTAGCTTCTATATTTGTTACAATGTTTCAAACTGCAAGCTCAGAGGCCGGCAAGGCAGGCGGGGAAGCTTGGTTTCCTCCGTCACTGAAGCAAGCAAGCCTCCCTGTTCGCTTCAAGCTGCCTGGCTGCCGGCCGCCATCTTGGCTGGCAGTTAATTTTGCATATCCACTGATTAGCCAATGGGAAGGGTAGTGGCCGTACGGCTAATTACCATGTTTCTCTTTTATTAGATAGGATAATTTTAAGTGGATTATGCATATCAGTAACTTACATGCCATTCCCGTGGATTTCCTCGGGAAAATTAAGGCTGGCACACTGAATTTTATCATATCCCATATTTCAGAACAATTAGTGACCAAAAAGATCTTAATATTTCCTTCAGTTTGACTAAATTTTTGATGGACTTCTTCCCTCTCCTCCCTTTTCATAGAGCATTCACTTTAGAAATCTTGCAATTCTAAATTCTTTCTCTGCTCCCTTGAGATATAAATCATCTCCCAGACTTTTGCCAATTTTACAACTGAGGAATGTCTTACTCAAGTACCTGAGAGCCATGCTTCTGAAATTTAAACATCAAGAGACATAGTGCCTCCATCTCTCAGTCCTGGTTGGAAGGTAGGAGCTTAATTGTAAGCAACGATTAACAAACACAGATGGCTTCATCACATTGACCAGCCTTCCTCCTTACACAACTTCAGCACCTTTTTTTTTTTAACCCCAGCACTTAAAAAACTTCTGCTTTTTGTTTCACTGGAATTGAGTTCAGTCTCCTTCTTCTATTACAATAGTCTTAAATAGATTCTTCCATGCCTGTTTAATTCTGTCCACTGCAAATTTCCTTTAACACTAAGGCCAATTTAAGAGTAAGCTTTATGACATAGTGTTTGAAAGTGTGAGTAGGGAACCAAGCTATATGTCTTCAGATCCTGGCCACACCATTTATCATCTATCATGCCCCCTGTGCTTGGACAAGTATCTTGACTTCACTGAGTCTCCATTTCCTCATTTATACAAGGTGCCCCACCCCCAATGTATGCACACTTTAACAGCTGATAGATAGCTCAATTGATGTTTCTTTCTTTTCAGATTTAGCTCATTGGAATTAATAATTATTCAAAGTGTGTATACATTTTTGGGACACCCTGTATATTAGAAATATTAATAGTGGCTACCTTATAGAGTTATTGTGAGAAACAAATGAGATGTCCATTTAGAATTCTCATCTAACTTAAGCTTGGCTAAATAAATGTTAGCTCTAAACAAATATCTCAAAAAATGCTAGCTATTAATATTAGTCACAGCCTTCCTCCTTACATCAATTTTTGTAAGTATTGGAAGAGTTTCTGATTTCTTTTTCAAATCCACACCTTGCTCATCCCCTCAGTCTGCAATGCAGAACCTTTCTAAAATGCAGTTTCCATTATTTTTCCCTTATTCTTATTACCCACCCATGCTTTCCCATAACTTGGAGGATAAAATTCAAATTCCATAGGATGGCATTCAAAGGGCACCCAGATCTAGCCCCGGCCATCTCTTTAGCCTCATGTCTTGGGACCTTACCACTCACATCTCTCTCAGTGTACGCTGCTTCTCATCATTCAGGACTCCTGCAGGATCCTGCCAGCACTGCTCACACTACTCTCTTTGCTAGGAAACTCTTCCCTTTCTTATCGCTTCTATGAAGTCTTTATTTTTGTACAGATTTCATTTATATTTTAGTTTCAAAATAACTTCATCTGATTGTATAGTAGTCACAAAATTCCAAGATAGCTTGTGAAGATTATTTATATAACATTCCTCTCCTTTTCCATAGTCCTTCTAAAAGCTAACCATCACTAAGAGTTTGGTTTCCACCTCTTTTCATTGCATTTCTAAACATTAGTGCACAAAAACGCACTCGATATATGTTTTTACACAAAAGTATGATCGTTCTGTACACACGATTCTGAAATCTGCTCCTTTTTAAAAACAATATTTCACGAGTGCTCTCATTTACTCCCACAAGGACCCTATAAAATATGAGGCATGAGCCCTCATGTTCCAGCTGTGAAAACAGGTTCAGAGAAGTTGGCTCTATTGCTTAGGTTCATAGGGGTAGTTACAGGCAGAGATGGATGTCTGACTGCAGAGCACTTTACCTTAACAAGGATGTTATGTTAGTATATAGGTAGGCTCTATACACAAGAATTAAGCTGGTGGACTGGGAGAATCAGGAAAGGGTTAAGGGACCACAGCTGTCGATAAGAATATCAGAACACTAAGCAGGAATACGGTAGTGAGAGAGGTGAGAGATTGGGGGGCGGTCATCAGAAAAGAAACCAGAATTTGACATCTTAGCAGTGAAAGACGTTGGGGCCTGGGTAGGCTGAACGGAAAGTGCTGCTGGAGATAACTGCGAAGGACAAGAAACTTTGAACTCTTAAACCTCCCTTCTCAGAGAAGTTGGGAGATGCAGGGAAGGCTGAGTTGTTTCCTAAAGCTGACACCTATTGTCTGGGTTTATAGGACTATGTGTGTTTCTTTGTTTAGGGAATTGGAAGGGGTGGCAAGAAAGGTAGAGCTTTGTTCTCAGGGTGACCAACTGTCCTGATTTGCCCTTTTCTCATGACATGGCACTTTCAGTGCTAAAACCGCAAAGTACCAAGCAAACCAGGGCTACTGGTCACCTTGCTTGAAAATAACCTCTCGGAATAACGTCTCCCAAATTTCTATTGCCACCTTTCAGTCCTGCTTTAATTCTGCTCAGCTTTGATGGCCCACGTCAAACGCCACAGTTTTCATGAACTCTAACTTTACCCCCAATTGAGAATTATAATTGCTTTCCTTTGTTTTTACTAAATATTTAGAATTGGTATCATTTTATTTAGAATCACATTTATTTATGACCTGTGTCTCTCCTCTATTAATTTTAGTTGATTAGCATGAGATACAGATGAAATTTTTATGTATAAAAATTATTCTAATGATTTTTACTATTAAATAATAACCCCAAATTTATTTAATAATCATAAATTATCCCAATTCCCCATATTGAATAACCCATCTTTCCCACTGAGCTAATCTGCGACCTCTGCCATAGGTTGAGTTTCCATGTGTGTGTTCTTGTTTCTAGGCTGCCTCTTAGAATCCACACTCCTTAGGTCACAGTGGTTCTCAACCTGTGGGTCGCGACCACTTTGGCGGTCTAACGACCCTTTCACAGGGGTCGCCTAAGACCATCCTGCATATCAGATATTTACATTACGATTCATAACAGTAGCAACATTACAGTTATGAAGCAGCAATGAAAATAATTTTATGGTTGGGTCACAACATGAGGAACTGTATTTAAAGGGCTAGAAGGTTGAGAACCACTGCAGGCTTAGGAGAAGCCATTATCCTCATCATTTTGAGTCACCATCACCACCACCGATGCCAAACTTATACCTTTTCCTTGGTAGATGCTTAATACATATTTACGGAACTTAATTAAAACAAGCCTACTATTGTTTTAAGCCCTTTTGACTTCTATTGCCTTAGATATAATGAAAGGATTCATGGCAAATTTATATTTGCTGGGTCCAAAAGGACATATCAGTTAGATATGTTTGCATTACAAAGCCACAGGAACCTGTCCAATATTTTTATAACTATTTACTTGAATTAGTTTTCAAATATGACATTAGATTAGGATCTAGAACAGAGAAAATACCATTTAAATTTGAAGCAACACAAATCCTAACTTGAAAACTAATATGAAAATTAGGAAATGGTTTTTAAAATTTTATTTGAAAGCATAGAAAAACTTTATGAAACAAAATATTAAAGTCTATAGACACCCTGATGGAAATAAAACCATGGAGTAGCAAAGGAGCAGGCTGTTCGGGAAAATCATATACAAGATTATCATCAAGTTGCTAGCTATTATTTTGGGTGGTGGGTTTATTAGTGTTATATTATTTTAAATAACCAATTTAATAATAACTAAAACATAGGGCATGCACAGACTGATGATGAGAACACATTATGACTATTAGTTATGACTGACCCAATTCTGTGCATCTAAGGTAAAAATGAGAAAAACATGGTGAAGTTGTCAATAATTTAGATAAATGGAAATATATATTGTCTATATTGGTCATATTAAATATCAGCTCACTTTAACACACATATATTGAATATGGACTGTGGGCTTAGGACTCAGCTTTTTTGAGAAAGTAATTATTTTGAGGTCACTGAAAGCCTTCTTTTTTTTTTAATGGAATTACTACCAGAAGAATAGAATCAGTAATACAAATTACTTAATTTAAAAAACTGTTCCCTGTGCTTTTGACCATGCACCTCACTAATTGAAATTTTTTAAAAATACAGCTCAATGTCGAAATATTTATTTCTATTCATATATATCTTTCACCATCATTGTCTATTTTAAGGAAAAACACATTTAGTTAAAGGTAGCTGTTAATGATAATGGATATAAATCTGTATTTTAATATCCATCTTTTGAGTTTCTATTTTTAACCCCGCTTGCTCCATCTAGGTCATCTTGGTATTAACTTATAATATGGCTGACAAAGAACTCCTTAGAAGTAGGAGAAATTTTAGCTCTATCATTTTTCTAAGATTCTCTTATGTACAAACTGTGGGTCTTTTTTATTCAATCAGTAATTCCCTCACTATTTTGCAAAGATATTTTAATTAACATAAAACAACATACTCTGGAAATCCATTTAACCATTGTGTGAAAGTAATTAGCTGGAGGTGAATAAAGGCATGAGGGCATTCTCAAGGCCGCTAAGTAGTGGGAGGCTCTCACACACACCTGGTACAAGTATTTTTGCAATATTTCTGAAGAACATACTAAAAAGTTCAATAAAGAGAACAAAGATTTTCAGAAGTGAACTGTCAGTAAAAGAGGCAAAAGATTTCATTTGAAAACTAATAATTTCAAACTAATTAAATTTTTCAACAACTGAAAAATGTGTAAACAATTTATATTAATTCACATGCTAGGATAATAGGCAGCCATTAACATGGTATTTCTAAAATATTTCATGACAATGGGAGACGCTTACATTAGTAAGTAAAAACAGCAGGATACAAAATAGTATATACAATTTAAAATATAAATGCTGGGAAAATTGTAAGTTAGTACATTTTTCTTTTTCTTTTGTCCTGTCCTTTAAGTTTCAAATTATTCACAATCAGTAGATATTATGTTTATAATAATAAAATTTTCTTATAAAGTTATTTTAAGGAATTAACCCTCATAATGCTGCCACCCAGATAATCATTATTAAAATTCTGATCTCTTCTCTTCCAGCATTCTTTTTTAAAAATATATTTTTATTGATTTCAGAGAGGAAGGGAGAGGGAGAGAGCAATAAAAACATCGATGATGAGAGAGAATCATTGATTGGTAGCCTCCTGCACACCACCCCCTGGGGCTCAAGCCTGCAACCCGGGTCCTTGACTGGAATCGAACCCGGAACCTTCAGTCTGCAGGCTGACTCTCTATCTACTGAGCCAAACAAACTAGAGCTCCAGTATTCTTTCTGTGCATATTAATATAGTTGATATCATACTATACATACAACTATATACCACATACACAATTATCCTGCTTTTTAATGTTAACATTAGAGAAAAAGCACAAAATCAATATAGAATTGTGCTTAAGAGGACTTTGAGTTGAACAGATCTGGGCTTAAGTCTTGATTTTGCCACTGACTGGCAAAACCAGATAGAGTTGTGAGTGGCTGCACTGAATAAAAATCTAACTTCTGTGATTTAATCAAACAGGGTTAAGGGACTTAGGCAAACATGGGTTGGTGCAGTCCTCAAGATTGTCATCAAGGTCCAGACTTCTCCTAGCCTCCTATCCTAGCGTTCCTCGTTTGCAGTTTTCAGTGTGGGCTACAAAGTGACTGCTACACACACAGGCTTCACAAGCTCAGCTGAGAGAAGGAAAAGATGACGGCCAAAAGGCTGGGAAGGCTCATTCCAGCTGTCTTCCTTTAGAGTGGCAATTTCTGCTTACGTGGCATTGGCCACAATTAGGCACTTGTCCAGCCTCAGTTGTGTTAGTCTGGAGGTTGAGTATTTTTTAGCCTAGCACATTGCAACCCCAAACAAAATTGGTGTTCTATTAGTAAGGAAGAAAGGAGAATAGATTTGATGTGAGCAACCAGCAGAGACTAACCCACAGCTGTATAACCCTCAGCAAAGCACGCAGCCTTGCTGATAGTCTATTTTCTCACATTTGAAATGGGATCAGAAAATATCTCCCAGAGTGGTTGTGAGGACTTAAGGTTTGTAAAACAACTGGCACAATGCCTGGCATACACAAGCATTCAAGAAATTTCAGCTATTATTTATTCCAACTCATCAACATAATAGTCTATCATATGGATGTACTTCAATTTCATTGACAATATTATTTTATTTTTGTTATTTTCTATCTATATATCTCTTCCACTTAATAAATAATTATATTTTATTTAAATTAATGTTGCTACAAAACATTTGTGCATAATTTTTCCTTCAGTTTGTATTATATTTTTAAGAAAAATCCATAGAAATTAATTAATGGATCAAGGAGTTTGAACAATTTTAAGACACTTGATCCATCTTGATGATTTTCTCTCTGAAATGTTTTTTTACACAATTTATTTTCACAACAATTCTCATTTTATAATGACTACTCACATTTTGCCGCACCATGTCTAGGCCTGGCCCATAAATTTCTCTCACAGGTAGCTTTCCATGTCCATCTTCCCTTTTGGCTGCTGAGATAGGAACGATGATGAAATGTTAGAAGCCACATCTTTAATGTGCCAAGCCTCTGTCAGCTGGTCCCTGGCTCACTCCCTGAGGCCTCCTTCAGCTCGTGCCTGAGCCCAATCCTCTACCTTCCCATGAAGGGCGGTTACATAAGCAAGAAATAAGCTTCTATTGCAGCCGTTCACTTCTTCACTCACGGCCCATGGATCTCTAAAGTGTCCATACACAGAAGTTAGGGCGTCTGTGAACTTGGAATGGGAAAAAGTATTATTTTCACTAATATGAAATAGAATTTTCTTCTATTAGGAATGTAAGCAACAAACTATAGTATCAGCAATACCGGTGACAGGTATTTTTTGTATCACACTACAATTGTCGCAGTTTCTGAAAGTTAGTTCATACTCATCAATAATTGAATTATGGTAGTAATTAAACCTACTGCTATATTTCATTATTTAGTGTTTTAATAAAGAAGTATCTTTATTATATCATAAGTTGAGGTACTTTTTTCTCTTTTTAAATTTTTCCATCAACATTTATCTCTCTTATACATTCTTCCAACTCCACCTTTCCCCCAGTCATCACACTCTTGTCCATGTCACTGAGGTTGTTTTTTTGCTCAATCCATCCACCTCACCCCCTAACCAACCATTCCCCAGAACTGTGAGCCTGCTACCTATTGGTTGCATTTGAATATAATTGATTTCTTTTAAAATCTTTGAAATTTTAAATTTTATCTTATGTATTTGAAAGCATTATTCAGTCACCAGACTGCTAATGTGGGCCTGATACAAAAAGTTTAAGAATGGTTATTTATATTATGGGTGAGCCATTTTACTTTTTTTTTTTTTTTAGTATTACCATGACGTACAAGTAGTGAATGGTGTTGTTGTAAAGTTAACTTTGATGTCATTACATACATGTCCCTATAGATTATAATTTTTGTCTCAAATGTTTTTACCAGTTCTTGTTTACCTTTTAATTTTACAATGTTTGATGTATAGCATTCAAATATGCTTATGTGTCAAATCTATCAATCTATTTTTTTGTGATTTTTATGTTACTTCCTCATTTTAAAAAAACCTTCCACAACCAAATATTGGTTACAAAGTACTAACATTGCTCACCCAAGATGGTGTGCCCTTCACACTGTAGTCCATGCAGATACAACCCTGAGTTGTGCAGCGTACAACGTGGGCAACTATATTCAGGACCTCAATTTGTCCAACACCTACCTATATATTTATATGAATTTAATTCTTTAACACATTTGAAATAAATTTTATTCTCTGTTGTAAAATGGATAAAAAGAAGAGATAATTTTTCTAACATCATATTAGAGTAATTAACTCTTCTACCTTTATTTCCTTGGGAACATATTAAGTTCTTTAATATATTTAGGTCTATTTTTGAACCACTTCATTTTATAGCAGTGCCATTTATTTTAATTGTTATTTTATAATATAGTTTAATAGTTGGTTGGGCAAATTTCCCTTTATTACTCATAATTTTTAAATTTTTTATATTCTGTAAAAATATTCTTCCAGAAAGTGCTTTCAGCAGAATGGAACTTTGTTTGACAGGTGCAGGAAAATCCTGTATTGCCAAACCAAGAATGATTTCAAGGTTTCTTTTATATTTGGCCCTCCAAAAATATTGTACTCACGCTTTACCCCCAAATTTATGAGTGACCTCACTTCAGCTTTTTTGACTTAGATATAATAGTGTGGTAACAAGAGCTCTGGAACAAGTCAGAAATTCTCAACTTGAAACCATCCGTTTACTCTTTCCAGGTGTATGACCTTAGGCTGCTTATTGTCTTATTGTGTTAGATTCCTCATGTGTAAATGTGAGTATTCTACCTATTCTACCTATTACATGACATGAAGCTGCTGTGAAGAATGAGATTAAAATCTCTTTAAAAACTGCAAAGTATCGCAGGCAACAAATGAATTTTTAATTAAAGTTACTGTTTTGCTGGAGCTGGAGAGGTATTTCTTGTTGTCTACATTTGTATCACCACATTCTCTGGAGCAGAATTTGATACAAGACAGATATGTCTTGGATATTTTCCAAGATTCAGTTTTACCGGAGAAGCAAAAAAAGATCTCATTATAAGTTAGCCTCCTGACATGTACTCTGAGAATGGTCTTAGACATAGGTTATAATTTATATATTTCCTAGTGTTTGAATACAGTAATTAGAGGGGAAAATTAATAACCTGACCTGTCACAACTCAAAGTTAAAATTTGGGGATGGAAGCTGAGATTAAGTTATACTAAGAAAACTAGAGGATGGTTTTAGTTGTGTAAAAGAGGAAACTTTTGGAATAAGGGTCAAGGTTCCAAATGGTTCAGAGTTGTCAAATTTATACATGTCAAAGTCCAGTTCTGCAAAGAGTTTGAGGGCAAGGGGGAACACAGTGGTGATATATTCAGTACCATTTACTGTAGAGCTGCATTATATTTCCTTGCAGAACAAACACATTCCTTGGAGACACTGTATAGCACACTATGTCTTCCAAAATTATATGTACAAATTGTGATTGATGTGTTTCCACTCTAAAATTACCATTATGTGTGTATAGTCTATGCTGTTGCTGTAGAGAGAATTTCCATGAGCATCCACAGAAAGAGTGCATTTCCCTACAAAATGATGCCCAATACTGTAAATATGTTTATAAAAAATTGAAGTGCATTCTTTAAACAGATTCCATGTGCAGTCTTCTGTTGCTCTTTTTAAAATAAGAAATGTCTTTACCAATTATGAGGAAAAATAGAGAGGGAACTATCATTTTATGGATTCCTACTATGTGTCACCCACACACACGTTGTGTGTTATAATAAAAGCAGTAAATGCTCCCTGCATAATAGCTCTTGCGAGTCGATTTCCAAGTTCACCAACGTTAGCTTTATTAAGCAGAAGCAGTTTTCCAGACTCAAGAGTCAGCAAAATTGGGTTTGGAAACCAATTCTGGCTCTTCTACACTGTAAAAATTTCTTGACCTCTCTAAATTTAAGCTTGATTTTTCACTTTTGAATGGGGACAATGCTACTACTACTAACGTAACTGTGGGCAGAGGAAGGGGTGAAATGGAATTCACTCAGTTGTTCTGAAGTATGCAATGCATCTTAACACAATAGAAGCCTATGGATGAGACAGTCTCTGCACCCTCAGCTGGGCTGTAATGAGCACATGAATATTTCTCCCATGCAACAAGGCAGATGGCTTATCTTTAGTAATCAATGAAAACATCCCAGGAAGGATGATGTCAAAATGATCTACAAATTCTGCATGTGTCCTACATGAACTTTTTAAATTGTGGAGCCTTGTTTTTATCTCATGTATCAAGCCACTGAGTAGCTCTCTGGAAGTGATGCAGGGCAGGGCTTGTGATAACATCTCTAAGAGAAGCAAAGCTGTTTGCTTCTAATGAAGAACTGTTACGTTTCCTTGTTTTTTATTAATCTTAATGTTGATTATCTTCTTCATGGAAATGGTTACTAAAATTATCTAGCTAGCTACTCATTCTAAGTGTCGTCACTTAGATTCTTTGGAATTGCTGAGATTGTTGTCCGGAATGTTTAAATCATTAATTACACAAAACCGTGGTTTTGTAGCCATACCTAAGGACTACAACTCCAATATTTCCAAATGTTCTTTTGAATAACACAGATTGTCTAAAGGTGTACTTAACCAAATCTGAACAGCTGTCTCACATTCACGCTTCTCATCTGCCTCATTCCACGAAAGCAGAAAAGGAATTAATTTCTTAAATTTAAAATTCCTCCCATTTCCAAGCCATTGCTCCTATCACATTATCCTCACAATGAGAGATTAACATCATTTTGTTGAATGAAGGTCAAAAGGACATGACTTTTTGAAATGAAGGTCAAAAGGACGTAATTTTTTGAAAGTTAAGATATATCACAAATTTTGCTGCATTTAAAGAAAACATTAAAAAAATAATACCTCGTGCCTATCTGACCAATCTGCTTCAACTCTCTTGTCTTCCCTTTCTTTTCATGTACATGATTGGAACAAATGGTTGAAATCATGAGAAAAAACAAAGAATTGGAGCCAGTTGGGTTCTCTATGAGCAGACAGACCAGGATTTATTCATGGGAAACGGCCACCTCATTTTTCTCAGCATCCGAAGAGATCCTTGCTTGTAAGGATATTTTAAAAACACATAGATGATCTTATTTGAAGCTTCCTACTTTCCAGTCAGACTCCAGGGATCGGGGTCACATATATACTATCATTTGTCTACATGTTTATAGTGTTCAAATTTTACCACATAGGCAAACTATTGCTACCTTTTGACGCTGTCTTATGATCATATATTCCTTTCAGTTTTTCAAAGTGCTTTCACAAAAAAGTGAAAAGTAACTGTTTTTCTGAGAGAGCAACATTGTCATGTGTACCCACCTTAGGCATTAAGGAAGTTAAAAATTTTTTTAAAAATTCAAAATAATTTTAAAGTGTTTTAAGGTCTGTGTAACAGTACCAGGTAAACATGACATTATTACTGGATCATCTTTTCACTCCTCAATACGTGCAGTATGTTCACACAATACTTCATGATTTGCTGTCTAATTTTACTTGAAATCTTTCCAATATCATGATTATCTGGGCTAGTGAGGATCTGAAATAGAATGATTGTGTTCACTCTATAAATCATTCTCAATGACAACACTTTGGCACTCTGAGTAATACTCCTAACTTTCCTCTTGAAAGGTTTAACATTTACGAGAGTAAGCAGTATGAGTGTCTTATTTCAGCATCTCTCTTTTTCTTTTTAATCTAAAAAAGGATTAAACCAATGAAAGAACTAAAAGAAATCAAAATAGTAATGATAATAATTTTTTAAGCATTTACTATTTTAAAATGTCTTTTCAAGGTACCTAACATATCTTAGGTCATTTCACTCTCATAATAATCCTATGGGAAAGTTCTACTATTATACCATTTTATAGATGAGGAAACTGAGGCACAGTGTACCCTTTATCTGTAAGTAGTAACAACTCGCCTAAGGCCAGATGGCAAAGCATGGCACTTGTTTTGACTAAAAACCCTATTTAATAAATGAAGCTTTCATCTTTGCAAATGATGAATTGAAATATTTCATGTAGTCAGATGTCTAAAAGAATGTATGAGAAATTCAAGATTGCCTTGTGAATACCATAGATTTGGAACACTGTTGTGCAATTAGAACAACTAAGTATATTATCTCAGGCAAATTTTATCAATTGCTTATAACTTCAGTTTTCATATCTGTCATATTGTCAGTAATAATATTGATATGTGAGAGTTAAAATGAACTAATAAACATGTAAGGTCCTAATAGCACTAGACTTAGGTTCTTCATAAATATTATTTTAATTTTGTCCTTTCTGCAGAACCAGTACCAAAATTAGATACTTTGGTTGTCCCACTGCACTGAAAATTCACATCTAACTTATTATAATCTTTTATTTAAAAATCCTTGCTCTTAAACTTGTCATGCTTAAATACCTCATTTTAAAATTGAACCCCATATTGTAATTTAATTTCATGTTCCTATATTCTACTCCAAATCTCTCTTTAATTGTAAAGCTTCTGTCAAATTCAACAGGAGTGCAAATTTCTAACAACTAAGTTAGGAGAAAAATGACTTTTGTCCATAATAAATGTCTTTCCTTCTCATGTGCGATAATCACACTCGAAGTCCATGATTATTTTTCAGATGTTAGTGAGACTTGGCTTTTTCCTTTTAAATATGAGGCTCAGTCACCTAAACATAAGGATCACTGTCCAAGGGTATGCCAAAAGGCTTCTCAGCCACTTAAAGCGACACAGGGAACTTCTTATCAAATATCTGATTTGAAAGGAAAATATATTTCCAGATTTAAATGACTTTACATATTAGCTGATTTCTTCTGTTTCTGTATAATATAATTACTCTTTCCAATTGCTAAGCAACCGTTATGTCTTTCTTTTCTTTAATTCTCTAAAATCTTAATTTTAATTGGTAGACAATCATCTACTTACTGAAGAACATCACAAGTGGAACATAAATAATTGTCTGGTTTATCTCAGAGGTGTACAAATTATTTTCTAAATCTATGTCTGCAAAATATTTTCTAAATACATGAACCAAGAATTATTCATGACATAATATGCCAATGCATGTACACATATCAAGGACATGGAATATAGCAGTAAATTATTATCAATATCAACAATTATTATAATAGATACCTCTAATCAATATATATATATATATATACATATATATATATAT
>NW_005363247.1:920702-922151 GCF_000412655.1 Myotis brandtii
CATACTATATTTTTAACAGCTAAATAAATTTAATAAATTTAATGCTAACTCCATGTATATAGACCATATTATAAAATACTATATTTGCCTTTAAACAATCAGATTTTCAATGTTATTTTTAGTTTCTGCCTGGTCACAGTCACTGTGTACCTCCTCTTCTTCTGCCAGTGTGACCATACATCTCAACCAAATCCTCTCCCCATCACAACAAAGGACTATGAAAGTCTGTAGCTTGAGATGCTTACTCGAACAGAAACAATGTGAGATGTAGTTGAAATAGTACTATTATTGCCATTGTTTAAGTCCATTATGCATTCAATTGACTTTTTGTTCATTTTTTCCTAAAAGCATAACCAGCAGATGTACATAATTTCAATGGAAAAATACACCTCATGATCAAAATAACTAATTTTAAAATTAACATTTTAACTCACATAATCCATTAAAAAGTTCACAGCTACCAGAATTTACCATTAAAGTAGGTGGCATTTTCTGTGGTGTTTTTGGATGGTGTTTCATTATAACTGAATTTCTTCCCTTGTAATTCTCTTGCTTAGCATTGACAGTCAAGGGTTTATATATCAAGATAAGTAAAAGGTAACAATTCATTCTCAAATGTCTATGAAAGCTTTTTTCCTAGATGGATGAAAATAAAAAAGATTCTACATAATGTTACTGGTAAATCAAAAGACAGAGTTAGAAGGCCAAGGTTCTGAACAGAATTGGTCAGGGACTGCATGTTTGGCCTCAGGTTGGTTATTTCTGTAAGTCACAGTCCACATCTACTAAATACCCTCAGTCCTTGTTTGTAAAGTACAGCAAAGTCCTTGGGAAAATGCATTTTCTGTTACTGTGCAGAGTACGCTCACCATTGAGAAGAGTGTTTAAAGGCCATTTCATCCACTTTTTGTGCACAAAAAAAATCAACCCATGTTCCTGGAAATACATAGACGGTCAGGGCTACAAAGAAAGGATGCATTTAATACAGCAAAGGCTTTTACTAACTAAGTGTTGTGTGTTGTAGTTCAGTTATTGAGGAAAAGAGGTTGAGAATTTTTTATCTGATGAATTGTGAAATTCATCTTTCTATAGCCAAAGAAATTTCTCTATCACAAGGACAAAAAAAGAATACAATTTGTATGGGCTGACTCCTACTTAACCAAACCCAAACCGAGGGAGAGCTAATTGTTCCCGGCTGCGGTAAAAAAGACTGTGACAAAAGTGAAAGTGTGAACTTGTTTTACAAACTTGCCCCGTATTTGGACACACAATGAATGACCCATCCAGAGGTCTATTTTTGCACAGGGCTGCAATGATTGGCATATGTTTATAAGAGTGGGCAAAATGATGGGAGGAATGGGGGACATAGTGTTTGATGTAGGTTATTTATTTTATTTTATTTTTTTAAATTAAATCTTTATTGTTCAGGTTACATTTGTTCCTCTTTTT
>NW_005363247.1:924176-938385 GCF_000412655.1 Myotis brandtii
CCCGATTTGCGCGCGCACCTCCGCACCTGAGTATTTTCCACACTGCGCCTCCTCTGAGCCTCAGTGTGCCGTTATCCTTCCCTCTAGTTGAAGAGTCTCTCCTCAGCCAGCCTTCCTGTGGTTCTGGGTGATGTCCGTTCCGTCCTTTAGTTGTATTTTTGAAGTGGTTGCTCGCGGCAGCAGTCTGCGGTGTTTACCTATGCCACCATCTTGGTCTCTCGATGTAGGTTATTTTCAATGGTTGCTCAATAAACTGGGCAGAGGAATCGGGCAATTCAAATGCAGATATGGAGGCGAAGGGTGGGAACTTGCAGTTATGATGGATAAAATCCCTGATTTTAGTTATCAAGTCCAAGTGTTAAATATGTGTTTGCTTTGTTAGGGCTGCAACAGGCTGAACAACCGTAGTTGTGGTAATTGACTAAAGAGCAGATATGTGTTGTGAGTGCTTGTCAAGTATTCTCACCCTGTATTAGCCTGAAATAAAGGTCCCTATTATTGTTGCCGTTGACCAAATAATGTGATCATACCTAGGGCATGAAAAATTCTATATAAATTATACAAACACAGAATGCACATTAAGCCACAATGTGATGCATCTGTAGTTAGTTATTATTATTGAATATTGGGAATATGAAAAAGGTTGCATTGAGAATGAGATATCAATACTATCGTATTAATAATACTTTGGCTTGATTTCGAGAAATGGTAAGGAAATATCTCCATTGCAGAAAGACTATAACATCTGTCAAGTCAGCTCAGAAAGTCTGTATTAGCAAAATACTCCAGGCCTAGCACTGTGCAAACACATTGTGAGAGATAAATTCAAGGAAGAAGAATCAGCAATAAAAAAAAACACATTTCTTATGAAAAACAACAACAATAAGGGCATGATCAAGTACTACTGCAGTAAGATCAGTGTTGTAAATCCTACAGGAATTTAGAAAAGATCATTAAAAATAAAATGTGACAGGGTAAGATTTGACTTTGGGTGGTGGGCACATGGTGCAATATACAGATCTTGTAACATAGAAATCCACACCTGACACCTATATGTTCATGTTGACCAATGTCACCATCAATAAATTTAATAAACAATAAAGTGAAAAGTTTGATGGTCTATTCTATACTAGATCATTTAGTAACCAGTATAGTATGTTGGAAAATTAACTATATAATTTTAGGAAAGTTATTCATTTTCTTTGAGTTTCAGCTTCATTATTTGCAAGTTAAAAATCACTCTTGTAAAAATATACACTGCTTACAGACCATATATTCCATTCATAGTTTCAAACTAGACTTTGAAACTAGGTTGTGAGCCGTTATTTCACTCTTAATGTTTTACCTTTGTGTCCACCAAATGAAAAATTATCAGATCAGAAGTTCTATATAACAAAATTGATTGATTAAAGTCAGTGAGGCCTAAAAGCAAAACATGACTATCTCTTAAATTAACAACAAAAAATTGATAAGGCAGTGCTTATAGCAGGCTAGTAATTATACAATTGCTAATAGAGTTATACACTTTAGAAATGCAAATTGGAAATATCTATTTTATCATGTCTTTTAACCTAATAATTCCATTTCTAGTTATCTAAGTTATAATATATAGTATAGATTCTTATTAGCATAAAGGTGCTGACTTCAAACTTCATCAATAGAACAAAGTATTAGATAGAACTAAATAAACAAAAATAGAGAATCGATTAAGGAAATTGATGGAATATTTTGAAACTACTAAAACCTATAGTTACAAAGCCTATAAGGAAGGTAACTCAAATGCCCATCCAAGTGAGAATAGATGAAAACTGTGTGGTATGTTCACAATGGTTTATTATGAAGAGCCATAATGAATGACAGAGTGATAGACAATATTATGAATGTCTCTGTGATCATTATTGAATGAAAAATGTAGAATCCAAAAGATTACACGTAGCATACTAAACTTTTACAGAGTCAGAAGTAAAATATGTACTTTTTAGGATTACATATGTTTACAATTTATATGTGTATGCATATACAATAAATATATGTCGGTGGATATTAAGTTCTTCCACAGGAATGTGAAAAAATCATTTCAAGGACCCATGCACAGGAGATGGTGGTCTGGCAAGGTGATTTATTAAGATGGAAAAAGACCTCTGGGTTTCCAATGTCCCATCTATGTTTGTCCCACCACAAAAAAAGTCTAATTGTATCTTGAGCAAGGCCAAGACAAAGACCAGTGTCCAGGGTTTCTGTTTCATATTAAAGCCTAGTCCTTTGGAGCCCACCCAGTCTGTGGCCCTGGTGGCTACTAGACCCACATGGTCATGTATTCCTGGGTGGGAAAGAACTAGAAGGCATGGGACAAGTGTGGGTCAGAGAGAGAGAGGGGCGAGGGGAAGAGAGAGGAAGAGAGAGAGAGAGAGAGAGAGAGAGAGAGAGAGAGAGAGAGAGAGACTCTTTGTTCCCCTGGGGTTTTAACTAGGAATTTTTGCAAAACAACCAATCAACTTTCCAAGTTTTCTCAGGCTTTTGATGGGTCCACCCCTGACAATGATCTTTTTCCCAGGTTAGACTGGCAGGCCTCTATGGTAAAGTACCTCCCGCTGAGCCATTTTGATTTTTATTGTTCATGTCCTTATCTTTCCCTGCTTCCCCCCAACAATCCAGGAGTAGAGGTGGGGGAGGGGTGTTAATCCTCTTGGAGGAGCAATGCTATGATCCCTGGAGTGTGAAAAGCTATAGCTTCCTGGTGAAGCAAATAGCTCATGCTCCCCAGCCCATTAGGCTCCTAATAATAATTAGTTAACTATCTAACATGTAATATAATATACATTATATATAAAATAAAGGAATGATAAAAATAAAATGTTAAATGATTGCTACCTTCTGTGGAGAAAGGCAGAGGGAGGAATGGGGGACATAGTGTTTGATGTAGGTTATTTTCAATGGTTGCTCAATAGTTAAAGCACTAGCCCTCACACCAAAGGGTCCCAGGTTCAATTCCCGGGTTTGATTCCTGGGTTACAAGTTCATCTCCCCCACCCTAGTAGGGGGTTCATGTGGGAGGTAACCAATAAATGTATCTCTCTCACATTGATTTTTCTCTCTCTCTTGCTCTTCTCTCCCTCCACTTCCCTCCCTTTCACTCTCTCTGGAAAAAAAAAAAAATCAATGGAAAAAACATGCTTGGGTGAGGATTAAAAAAAAAAAGTACATGCTTGAACCACTAATGTGAATGTTGTCATGAACCAAGGATTATGATTCCTACAATTATGAATACCTAAAGGCCAAAGGAGAGGGGGAATATTGAAACATTTTTAAAATATAAAATACTTTTTAAAGATTCATTAATAAAAAGACTAGAAGATAATAAACACAAATAATGGTTGTGTTACTGTGATGACTATGTGACTTTTTTCTTTTCTTTTTCAAATTTTCTAAAACATATTATTTTAATGAGAACAAATGTTTATAACTCATTTAAAAAACAGTGTGCAGACCCATGGGTCTGTATGACATGAACTTTTGTAAACATGAAGACAAATGAAATAACGTTAAATGGAAAGCATTTCAACTCCTGACCAGTCTCCATCGCTGGAGGGCCTGAGAGGAGTCCTTATTGACCTTGCATTGACAACTAATTTATGAACCAATCAGGAAAAAAAAATGCGACTATTTGCAAGAGCACATGCCAGATCCAGTTAGCAATGAAAAATTATGCTACCTGCTAGAAAAATATCTACTGACATTGGCTCTGAGAGTGCAACTGTTGGGTTTCAAACATTAAAGTAATATGACTACTGTGTTTTCTGTGGTCAGTTACTTCTGCAGAGTCTGTATACAGAGACATTTTAGATTAGCATCCATAACATGGACTTTGAATCCATTAGTTGAATGTTGATGTGCAGAAAACCAGTAGGAACAGGGCATGATTCATGATACAAGCCAATTGATAGGACACTTTGGCAATGATGCTCATGTAGCATGGCACTGCTTCATGGTTGGATGCTAGTGCACTAGGAGGCTCATTCAAAACTAGAAAAATTTTATACCAAATTATGCTTTTATAACATACTTAGCTTTAAACCTTTGATTTGCAGATATTTTAGACCATTTTCACCTCCCTTAGGCTTTTATGGTACAAGCTATTTTATCACTTTAAAAATATAGTGATAATTTTTATTATATTTGAAGAGTTCCAGAAGAATTAAATGAGTGGTATACTTTGTAACACTATATCATATATATTTTCCTCTAATTTAATATTTTCTTCCTAGTACACCATCTGTAATACATATAAAGAAGTAGACTTTTATGCCGGAGGAATTAAAGGCCCAGACTTCCCAGACATGAGTGGGAGTGAGGCTCTTGTGATATTTTTAGAAAATGAATTTTCTAACACTGGCATGTGGGAGGATGGAATGTGGAAGAAGGCTTTATTGGTAGAGAATTACATTTCTCAGGTTTCAAAGAACACTGCCCCTTAAGCCAGTCCTGAAAAGGGGGGACAGCTGGGGGTTCAACACAGCCAGAAGGAGGGCCAGTGTCCAGAATTCCATATCCATGTTGCCACCGGGTGTGGTTCAGCATTCAGGCCAGATTAAAGTCAATTAGTCCATGTGTGGAGCCCGACATGGCTGTGTGCCGTGTGGGCAAAGGGAGCACAGCCCCCTGCAGCAGGAGTCCCAAGAGGGCCTGTGCTAGAGAGAGAGCGAGCTCACTTTTTTGTTTAGAAGTTCAAATATTTAGGATTTTTTGAGCTTGTAGTGGCCATGCCCATCCTGGCCAATTACCTGTTTCCAAGTGTGAATGAGGGGCAATTAGCCCCCCACAGGCACTCAGACCTCACTGGGCATGTATCTAAACTGACTTACTCTAGTCCTTTCCCCCATTGAAGAGCAGGGAGCAGACATGGCCATTTTGGCAAAGCTGTGTAAATGGCATGCCTATACTATTTGGTCTTCCCTTTCACTCCTTTCCTGTTAAATAATAACCAGGTTATTACAATGGAATCCATTTTACAGTGTATTTATTCCAGTTTTATTTGCCAAGTAATTGAAAAAAAAATCTTCCTGGGCAAGAAGTAGCTTTCAGAAAATAGTTTTGTTACAGAATTTACCAGGCGACCGGAAAATACACACAGGAGTACTCGGAGATACAGGAAAAACCCACTTATTTCCAGATGTACTAGTACCGTGACTCAGGGGAGCCTGTTTCCAAATCCTGAGCAAGCCAATGTGGAGGAAGCTTTCTCTTTATACCCTTTAGTTTCTTTGTCCCCCAAATATCGATCAGACTTCCAGACTTTTCGTGGGCTTTGCAAAAAGCTCCGTGTTTTGGGATGGGGGTTGTCAGACTACACCTAAAGGCCTGGCCTGGCACCAGCACTGATAACCCCCTCTGGGGGTTGTGTATGGTTCATGTTTTATGGCCTCTGTAAAATGGGAATATTTAGGTAAACAGATATTGCAAGACCAGATAAATTAAGGAAGGGGCAGTGACTAGACTATAGGCCAGGGGTGGGCAACCGTTTTGTGAGTGTGTGCCAAAACCGGAAAAATCTCTGACTCAAAATTCTTCTGCGTGCCATCCCTAATTTTTTGAGAACATGTTACGCCTACTTGATATCTCTTAAGGTGTACGTATGTGAAAAACCTTGAAGAAATAATAAAGTTCATTCGAGCGACAAAAACACAGTATATGATGATGAAAAATACATTTATTTTTTAATGTATACATGTACACTGATAGTCTGACAGAAAACTTTATGACTCCGTTTGATATTATCAGTGGGACTTTTGCTGCTGCATCACTGATGACAGAGATTTTACATCAGGTTTATATTTTGTGACCTTCAGAGATATGCACGAGCTACTATTATCCATCAGGCTACTCCTATTACCAGACTTAACAAAATTCATCACTGAGAACAAAGATTCACAATTGTAAATGGAAGATTATAAGAGAGGGTTTCGCGTGCCTGCAAAAGTTACTGGCGTGCCATGTTTGGCATGGGTGCCAGGGGTTGCCCACCCCTGCTATAGGCTAACAGGAATGTTCATTAGGGATACTGATTAACTAGGTACAGAGTCAGGCTACCAGCCCCCCAACCCCCCAAAATGTCTTATTTTCCTCATCAGTTTGGGAAATGTTAAATAATCCCTTTCCTTTCTCTTCTTTTGTGTTGTTTCTTATTTAAAAATAAAAATAAAAGTTGGGAAATATTTTGTGAAGTAATTACTTATAATTTCTTATCAATCATATTTTATAATCAAAAGTGCTTGAGTTTTTCCTTCTTACTAGTTATTTAAAGGCTATGGCTTTTGATGACAGTTATAGAAGTTTATGAGATAGAGCCTCAGGTTTGAAAGAAAAATAGCTGAGTTTGAATACTCATGCTGCTACTTTGGAAAAAATCATGTGGATTCTTTAACCCTTATTTTCCTAATATGTGAAAAGGGAGAAGATGAAAGCAGTCAACATAGCTCACAAGATTCTTTGGAAAATAAATGACCATTCAAATGAAGAAAATTCTTATTGTTTTTAATAATAAAGAACTTGAAGACAAACTCTCCTCCCAGAACAAGAACCAGGCTGTAACAAGAGCACATGAAACACCAAGAGAACCTTTTTGCAAGGGATTAAGAAGTCTTCCAAGCTCAGGTACCCAGTGTAGGACGATGCCTACAACACCATGTTTTCCCGAGGGCAAGTCTAACAGCACTAGTTCTTTGCAGAGTTGAACCAAAAGTCTGTGGGCTCCCATTAAGCACCTACGTGGATGTGCTGTGGAGATTCTAGACAGTTAGAAAGTGGAAAAGAAATGTGGCACAAATTAGCTCTTACAACATAAACATAGTATCCTGTCTAAAGCTTTTTGCACTGCTATAAATTATGATATTTCAATCATAATATATATGTAATATCATGATTTATAGAACATATATACTTAGACTTTCAGTTAACCAAAATATAGTTCTCATATATATTTGGTCTTTGTCCAGAAATCCTGGCTTACAGTTCCTCAAACCCTTGAAATTTCCCAAGTGTTGAAAGTAATCAAGATTTTTTGTTATGTTAATGAGGTCATTTTTTAAAAGCACCTAAAAATGGGGGCTGGTTGCTAGGAGAAGCAACCAAGTGATTAAAGGGCTGTAACTTTCAGTCCCACCCAGATCCCACCACCCAGCTTGGGAGAGAGGCTGGAGGTTGACTCCATCAACAATGGTCAATGATTTAATCAATCATGCCTCTGTGATGAAGGCTTCATAAAACACCAAGAGGACCGGATTCCGAGAGCTACTGGTGAATACATGGAGGTGCTGGGAGAGTGGCAGCTGGAGAGGACATGGATGCTCTGGGCCTCTTCCCACCCTTGCACTATGCATCCCTCCCATCTGGCTGTTCCTCAGTTATATCCTTTTACAATAAACTGGTGATCTAGTGAGTAAATGGGTTTTCTTGAGTTGTGTGAGCTGTTCTAGCAAATTAATCAAACCCAAAAAGAGGGGGTTCAAGAGCAGCTCCCGTCATAGAAGATTGGTCAATAAGCACAGGTAAAAGCCTGGCTTATGGTTAACTTTTGAAGTGAGGACAGTCTCATGGGACTGAACCCTTCACCTGTGAAATCTGATGCTATCTCCAGGTAGACAGTATCAGAATTTAGTCGAATTCTTGGACACCCTGCCAGTATCTGAGAATTGCTTGGAGTTTTGAGTGGGGGGGAAAGCCACTCTTCCACAGACACTTGGAAATCAGGTCCAGAAACCACATTCAATATGTATTTGTTTGTTTTTTGCATTTTAAAACTAATTAAATTATTCTTATTTATGTAAAAAATAGAAAGGAAAAAAAAAGCAAACAAAAAACACTTAATTACCCATAATCCTATTGTTTATAGGCACCTCTCACCGACACCAGAGATGTGTTTCCGGACAAGACAGCCCCCTGAGCCACTGGGAGAGGGCTGTCCCAAACTCGACCCTTGTCTTCTCATATAAATGAATTTATATGAGAGACCTCGACTGTGTTGTGAAAAGCCAATTTATTAACGCATGCACTTTTATCGAAAAATCAAAGCTAGCAAACCTATACATCTGGCCAATCTGAAGAGCAAGTTGGGTGGAGGACCGAGGCATCATACACCCTCCTGTCCATAGACTTCTAAATTCCTCTGCTGACTATTTTGGTACAGATTCATTCTCAAGTTCCTTTTATTACTTTGTTGTGGCCTTCCCAGAATTCATGAAAAGCACCTAGCAACTTTATCTTGCCAAGCCTTGAGACTGCTGGATTCTCTGCTTAAGGAGCAAAATGACCTTTTTTTTTTCCCTTTCTCCTTCCCCCCTCCCTTTCTGCATCCTCTCATTAGGGAAGTTTTTTTTAACCATTTGCTCTGTGTCTTTGGCTGGGGAAGATAATGGTTTGTTAGTTACAAGCTGGCTCCAAATTGCCCACACTGTTTGGCCTTGTTTTAACTTTTGTGTCCCAGTTTCCCTATTCCTCCTGCCCTGGAATCCTGTAACATTCTGCACCTGCAAGATACGGTAAACATCCTTGCAGTTTGGAGCTCGGCCCTGATCAGCCCTGCAGTTATGTCTATACTTTCTTCTTCTTCCACCCCTTACCTTATCTGCCTAACCCTGTTTCTAACTCCTCTCACTATCATCATTAGTACTATTATATCTCCACTATTAGCATTACCACAATTATATAACCACGAGTAACATTTTGGAGAAGTTTTGTCTAGGTTACTTTCAGTATGTATAGGTGTAATTTTCAATATATATAAATATATAAAGTGAGATCATGTTAGATATACCTTTAGCATTTAACACCATGTCATTGGCATGTTACATGTTGATCAATATAGATTGACACCATGATTTATAATGATTGCGTAGAATTCCATTTTATGGTTGTATGAGTTATTTAAGTAATAACCCATGGCTGACACTTAAAGTATTTTCAGTTTTCCCCCATTGTTGATAATATTGTGATATAGATAATTATATTTCTATTTTTCTGAATTCATCTGATCATTGAAAAAAATATTGGAAGTAGGATTTCCAAATTAAATACCTTACTTCCAATTATACTTACTCCTGCCAGCAATCTGTGAGAGCTCATTTCTTTTTGTCTCAACCATACTGGGTATTTTTCTCCTTTAACTCTGACAGACAAACCTACAAATAAAAATTTAGTATATAATAAAGGGAACATTTAAAATCAATATAGAAGAGATGTTCAAACCAGTTAACCACTTGGCAAGAACAAATTTAGAGCCCTAATACACAGCTTAAAAAATTAATTCCTCAAATGATTAAATATAAATACAAATAATGAAACTTAAAACAATATGAAAAAATAAAAGTGCATGTGTATAGGTCAAGAAAACCCTTTCAATCAAGACTCCCCAAAAATTTAAATATCCAACTAAATAAATATGTTAAGACATTTCTATGGGTAAAAACACTACAATCCAAGTGAAAAAGCAAATGACGAAGAAAAATATAACAATGTGACAGAAAGGCATTAATGAGTTTAATTTATAGAAATCTTACAATTTGGTAATAAAAAGAACCTATGCAGTTAGAAAAGTGGGCAAAGTATATGAAAAGGCAATTACAAAAATCAGAAATATAAATGATGAATAATATATAATGAAAAATATTTCATCTTATTAGTAATTATAACCATGAACAAAATATTATATATCCTCTCATCCCTCATCAACTACTTTTAGCTACATACAATTTCTTATCTAAACATAAAACTTTCTATTTCATTTTGTAAGAAGTAGAGTAATACTTTTTCTCACATCCTACATCCATTATACAGGATGTGAAATATTTACATCCTGTAAATAATTGTAAACATAGGTTTACATTTGTGAGCATGTGATGAAACATGAGTTTATTCTTGTATTACTCATTATTTTTTATTAATTATTGTACTACTTTCTACATGAACTGTAAACCTACGTTTGCATGCACTGTATTATAAAATGTATAGTTTATAACTTTAAAATCTCTCCTCACTAGTCATCTTCTGACATCTTGCTACAAGCCACTGTCACTTATTTCTTGGGATGATACAAAAGCCTTTTGAACTGGACTCCCTAATTTTGCCCAACCTCTATTCTATATTTCACTCTAAGTCAAAGTGCTTTTACAACATAAGTCAGTTCCTATCATTGCCCTGCTAAAAACCCTCAGATGAGTTTCTGTCACCATCAGAGTTAAAAGGGAAAGTGTGTCAATTTCCCTGAAACTCCCTGCATGATCTGACCATCTGCTGCTTCACTGAGGGCATCTCCTGAAGCAATTTCCCTTCACTCCATTCACCCATCCTAGCAATCCTTGAAGCTAGGCAAGGCAGCTCCTGGCTTCACTTCATTCAAGTCTCTGCTCAACTATTACTTTATCCAAAAGACCTTTTCTGGACTAGTAAAAGACCAGTCCCCTATTCTTTGTTTCCTGTTTAAATCTATATATATAAAAGCCTAAGTGACCGTCCAACCATCCAACTGTCCTACAGGTAGCTATGACGTGCACTGACCACCAAGGGGCAGACAGTCAATGCAGGAGTTGCTGAGCTGTGATGACTTGGCAGCTGCGGTTCTCGGGTGACACACCTGGAACCAGAGAGGAGAGAACCCGATTCTGGAGTACGTCACCCGAGAACCAGCCTCTCACAATCCAGGACTCCTCAGGGATGTCAGAGAGCCAGTTTTGACCCGATTCCCACAGGCCAGGCCAAGGGACCCCACTGGTGCACAAATCCGTGCACTGGGCTTCTAGTGTTTTTATGACACTTCTCACCATCTGACTCCTATCCTACCTTGCCATACCTTACTCTACCTAAGTTATCCTATCTCATTCTATCCTATCCTATCTTATCCTATCCTATCCTATCCTATCCTATCCTACCCGAACCAGCTCATCCTACCCCATTTTAACCTATTTTCTAATTTCTCCTGCCCCTCCCATATGAATCTGATGAGGGCATCAGCTTTCTTTTGTTTACTGCTCAATTCTCAGAGCCAAGAACAGTGCCAGCACTTAGAAAGTGTGTAATATTTGCTAACTAACTTACGGAACGAATGGACATATGTCTCTAGATATATTTATTTTTTGTTAATCTTTATCTGAGGATATTTTCTCCATTGATTTTTAGAGAGAGTGGAAGGGAGAGGGAGAGACAGAGAGTGAGAAACATAGACGTGTCTCTCACATCAATTGGTTGTCTCCCTCATGTGCCCCAAACAGGGCCAGGGATCAAGCCTGCAACCAAGGTACATGCTCTTGACTTGAATCAAACCCAGGACCCTTCAGTCCTTGGACCAATGCTCTAACCACTGAACCAAACCGGCCAGGGCTAGATTTATGTTTTAAATCACCATAAGTCTTCTAAATCACTGCTGGCATTAAAAGTAATGTTTCCAATTTTGAAGTCTTTCAGGACGTTTTCTTTTTTTCTCCTCAAGGGAAGATTCAATTTCATGCTTTGAAAGATTAAATGAAAGGGAATTTGAGTTATGAAGACAGAATTTTGGAATATTACATTTTAAAGAGATTTTTAACTGATACAAATTTATTGTGATAATTGAGAATAAAAATATTTCTTGAAAGGTCATATAGCATAGAAATGAAAAGGTCAACACATTGAAGACTTTACAGCAAGCTAATCTGGTCTTTGAGAGACCCACTACTTCTTAGCTGCATAACTCTGGGTACCCTTCTTTGCCTCAGTTTTCTCATCTGTAAAACAGGTAAATACTTGTACATAATTTATAAAGCTGTTGTGATGATTGAAAAATTTAGATTATATATTGGGCTTAAAACAGTGCTTGAAACATAGTATCTCATAAGAATTTACTATTATTATTTATTCAACTAGAGGCCCTGCACCCTCTCGCAGTCCAGGACACCTCAATGGACATTCCCCAAGGGGTCCTTAGCACTGCCGCAGAGGCAAGAGAAGCTCCTGCCACTGCTGCTGTGCTTGCCCACCTTCTGGCTCAGTGGCGCTCCCCCTGTGGGAGTGCACTGACCACCAGGGGGCAGCTCCTGTGTTGAGCATCTGCCCCCTGGTGGTCAGTATGTGTCATAGCAACTGTTATTTCTGCTGTTTAGTCAATTTGCATATTACCCTTTCATTATCTACTTATATTAAAACCCTGGGTGGTGTTCATCACGACCAGAACCGCAACCAAGTGGAAGGAAGTCAGTCCTGCAGAGGTTGTCTTGGCAACAGCTGTTCCCTCCCCCAAGCTGTTTCCTGGAGCTGTTTCCTGTAAGGGCGGGGTTTGAGGCAGGAACCCGCCCTGGGAACGTGGAGGCATATCTTTCTTCCTTTTCTTTTTTATTAAATCTTTATTGTTCAGATTACATTTGTTCCTCTTTTTTTTTCCCCCATAACTCCCCTCCTCCCAGTTCCCACCCCCCCCTCCGCCCTCACTCCCCACCCACTGTCCTCATCCATAGGTGCACAATTTTTGTCCAGTCTCTTCCCGCATCTCCCACTCCCCTTTCCCCCCCAAGAATAGTCAGTCCATTCCCTTTCTATGTCCCTGATTCATTATAATCACCAGTTCATTCTGTACATCAGATTATTTATTCACTTGATTCTTAGATTCACTTGTTGATAGATGCATGTTTGTTGTTCATAATTTGTATCTTTACCTTTTTCTTCTTCCTCTTCTTAAAGGATACCTTTCAGCATTTCGTCTAATACTGGTTTAGTGGTGATGAACTCCTTTAGCTTTTCCTTATCTGTGAAGCTCTTTATCTGACCTTCAATTCTGAATGATAGCTTTGCTGGATAAAGTAATCTTGGTTGTAGGTTCTTGGTATTCAGCACTTTGAATATTTCTTGCCATTCCCTTCTGGCCTGCAAAGGTTCTGTTGAGAAATCAGCTGACAGTCGTATGGGTATTCCCTTGTAGGTAATTGAGTCTCTTTCTCTTGCTGCTTTTAAGATTCTCTCTTTGTCTTTTGCTCTTGGCATTTTAATTATGATGTGTCTTGGTGTGGTCCCCTTTGGATTCCTTTTGTTTGGGGTTCTCTGCGCTTCTTGGACCTGTAAGTCCATTTCTTTCACCAGGTGGGGGAAGTTTTCTGCCATTATTTCTTCAAATAGGTTTTCAATATCTTGCTGTCTCTCATCTTCTGGCACCCCTATAATTCTGATATTGGTGTGCTTGAAGCTGTCCCAGAGGCTCCTTACACTATCTTCGTATTTTCGGATTCTTTTTTCGTTTTGCTTTTCCAGTTGGATGTTTTTTGCTTCTTCGCATTTCAAATCTTTGACTTGATTCTTGCACTCCTCTGTTCTGCTATTGGGGGTCTGTATAATATTCTTTATTTCAGTCAGTGTATGCTTAATTTCTAGTTGGTTCTTTATCACAACATCGAGGGTCTCATTAGATTTCGTGAGGCTCTCATCAAGTTTATTGGCAGCTTCTAGCACATTATTGCAAGCCCTTAAGAGTGCGTTTTTTAGCTCTATATCCTCCATTTCTGTCATGTTTTGTTGTCTCCGCATTTTCTATGCTTTCTTGGTGCACCCCCTTGTGATCTTTGTGCAAAGTCTTGTTCTAGTTAAGCCTTGATTGTTGTAGTTAATACTAGAGGGATTTGACCGCCAGGCCAACTGGCTGTGAGAATCAGCTGTATCTGCAGTGGGAAAACTTCTGTCCTCTGGAGAGGCGCTAATCTAGCCTTTGCCTGAGGCTATCAGGCAAATGGCTCTGCACAGGGCTTGGGCGGGGCGGGATCAACAGGGCGGGCAGAGGGAGCGGTTATGGCTGCTCTCAGTCCCGTTTCCAGAGGCTCTGCTTCTCAGAACCCCAGGAACCGCTGCAAACCTCGGAGAGAAAGCTGCCCTCACGTTCCAACTGATGCCAGACAATCCCGCTTCTCCCGTTTGAGTCTGAGTCCTTAGAGACTCGCCCGGATCTGGAGCTCAGAGTCTGAGACTCCCTCCTGATTGAAAACGACACCCGCGCCCTCAGCCACCAGCCAGCTCCACGCGCACCTCCGTACCTTTGTATTTTCCACACTGTACCTCCTCTGAGCCTCGGAATGCTGTTCTCTTTTCTTCTAGTTGAAGAGTCTCTCCTCAGCCAGCCTTCCTGTGGTTCTGGGTGATGTCCGTTCCGTCTTTTAGTTGTATTTTTGAAGTGGTTGTTTGCGGCAGCAATCTCCGGTGTTTACCT
>NW_005363247.1:939933-944103 GCF_000412655.1 Myotis brandtii
ATTATTTTCATATACATTTTACTAATTTCCTTTCATCTCTCACACTTCTATTATAAAGGGCAAATAGCAATATTAAAATATCTCTGCTAATTAATTCCCTTTTTTTAAAAAAATATATTTTATTGATTTTTTACCGAGAGGAAGGGAGAGGGAGAGAGAGTTAGAAACATCGATGAGAGAGAAACATTGATCAGCTGCCTCCTGCACATTCCCCACTGGGGATGTGCCCGCAACCAAGGTACATGCCCTTGACCGGAATCGAACCTGGGACCCTTGAGTCCGCAGGCCTATGCTCTATCCACTGAGCCAAACTGGTTAGGACAATTAATTCCCTTTTAATGTGCACGAATTTCGTGCACCGGGCTACTAGTATAGGATAAAAGGGTAATATGCAAATCGACCATAATGGCGGAATGACCAGGACGACTGCTCGACCAGTCACTATGAGGCACACTGACCACCTCTTAGTCTCTTTCCCTGGCCGGCAGGCTCCGATCACCCGATGGCAAACAGGGAACTGGGGGTGGATGGCAGCGGGGAGCGGTAAAGATGGCCCTGATCACAGGCCAGGCCTAGAGACTGTACCCATGCACAAATTTCATGTGCCAGACCTCTAGTAGTATTATAACTTCACAAGTAAGTAGATACTCTTAGTTGATAGACTTTTATTTTCTGTTTTATTTTTCTGTGCAATGATTCTATGGGGGAAAATCTCTTTCATAGGAGAAATCTAGGCTGTGTAAACTGTGTAGATACAAAACATAGATAAGAGAATTGAGGCAATTTCTAGTCATTTGGATAAACTCTCTATTTTTCAGACAAACTTTTTTGGTCTTTACATTTTGCAAATAAATGCCTCCTTTCTCCATTTTATTTTACGTGACTTAGCAGAGTTACAAGAAAAAATAAGGTAGTTTCAACAAGGAATTTCCTGAATAGAATAAAATTCTGAAAGGAAGTTTCTTGTACCTAGAGAAGGACTAGAAAAATAAGGAGCTCCAACATTGAGACTGAGTGGGGATAGTCCAAATGCACAAACCCTAGGTTTTAAAAAATTAAATTCATGAAAAAGTCAGGTCATTAAATATTTGTCCTCCTCAGATAAATCTGATTCAACTTACTCATCCATACTTGTCTTTCTAGAACGTAACTAATGATGATTTCTTTTAGCCTTCCAAAATACTTGGAAATTGTATATATTACATTTAGTAAATCCATTGGAATGATAATAACAGTCATAATTGCTATTGAGACATGATTTTTGTTTGTATCACCTGTACTTATATGTGTTTGTCATTTTATTTGATTGTAATCTTTGTAAAATTAGGTCTTCTACTTCCTTTGGCAATTCCCCAAAGAGCCAAGAATAGTGTTCAGAAAACAATATCATTGGCGGAGATGTAACAATCAAACAGAAATTTTAAAGACACCATGTCCTCTCTTTCAGATGTTACAGCTTTTGAAAAATATAATCTGTTATTTAAAAGTACATTTTAACAAGGAACACATTATTGTTTCATATGTAGAAATGTTTGACATGATTCCTTGAACAAAGTGAACAACTAAAAGTTGATTTCTCTTTTCCTCCCATGACCTGAGGCATATTGATTAGCTATTCACTGCCTAAACATCGAAGCCTAAAACCCAGGAACAATCAAGACTTGATATTCAATTTAACTGAGCAAAATATTCACTTTAAGGATTGAAAATGTAAAAGAATGATATGAAATTATTTCCCCTAACTCTGCCCCAGGGTTTACACTCTTGTCAGAGAGCAAGTCATACCATGGGGAAAGGTATCTTATGAAATGCTGAAACAACAGCACGGAGGGAGCCAAGAGATCAGAGAGCCAGGCGTCACTTTATCTTCCCAGGCAGGGAGAAAATGGGGCCCTAGCTGAACCCTGAAAGGTGTGTAGAGGGAGATGGGGAAAAGATGACTAAGAATCTGGCTTTGAAAACTTCATATTTTTTTTTATCTTTGACCAGGACACATTTACAGATGATCTAATTAAATTGAAACCCTTGTCCACCTCTGCAACCTTTGTTTCACCCTAATCTATTCCAAGGTGACTTGCAGTCTTTATTAAACAAAGTTCAAAGATAAGGCAGACAAAAATCTTATGAAATTGTATAAAATTGTTCCGTTGTTTTTTTTAATATAAATATGAAAGATTTGTTTTGCAGGGAGAGAGAGAGGTATTAAGCAGGGGAAGAAGTAAAATATATCCTCAATATTTATCTTAATAGAATCTAGTATCTGTTATTTTGTTACTTACATCCTGGGGAAATATATTATGTACCACATTTTCACCTGCCCATTTTCTTCTTCTTCTTCTTCTTTTTTTTTTGTAGAAAAATTAACACAAGAAAAGGTCCTTAGTTAAAGTCACCATTTTAATGTAATTTATAATTTAAAATAAATTAAATTAAAAGCAATGGGTTGCTTTTATTATTTGCAAAATATTTAGTATAATTATTCTGAAAAAGGAACTAACCACTACCACTACCTCCACCACCACAACAAAATTATTTATAGGATATAATCTAGTGGAAGCACTAAATTAAAAAAGACAATGGGAAGAGAGAAGGTAATTCTTTTAGTTCCCCAGCTTTATTTTATTTCAATGTGTGTCTCCTGTAAAAATCCTGCATCTTAATTTTAAATGAAAGGTATTGATCCAAGATTTGGAAGGGGCTGGGGAAAAAAGAATGAGAGAGATACAGGAATTGGAGGAAATTTATAGCTGGAGCTGATAGTGAAAATTTAAGTACACACCTAGCATGTTTTGTGCTTCCTTTCTTCCAGAGAGGAAATGGCACTTTAGATTCCCTGGGATGCTGGAACCACATGCAAAAAAGGATGGGCAAATTTGTCATTCAGAATTTATGAAGGGTATTTTTTCTTCTCACTGACTAAAAAGAACAAATCAAACACTAGGTTCCCAATTCTGAAAATTAGTAGACTCTGGAGAGCCAATTAAACATTATACCCCTATCTCGACTCTGTTTTAACATGCTTCTCTATTGCACACTGTTTCTTTTGCTCACAAGGCAGGTAGATGGTGTTATCAGGCTAATTTGGGGACAGTTACCATTATAATGTAATTTTTTGCAATTATGTGGTAGACCAGGTGGTAAGACAGCATGGCTTTGCATTGCCAAGGTGCAAAACAAATTCAGTGTTCAATCAACCTGAGAGAGAAAGGACAATTCTCATTTGCATAAACATGTAGCCACGGAAACGAGATGCACAGAGGTATAAGGGGAAAGAGACCTATTTTACATGATGTGCATAGAATATTTGACAGTTTAGATTGGAGGCGTCATTGATGTGGGTTGGAATGGTATGGTTGGTTGCCATGGATATGGTTTTCCCTACTGGCAGTGCAGAGATTGGCAGGGATGGATGCTGGAGGAAGAAAAAAAAAAAAAAGAAAAAGAAAAGCCCAAACCACTGCAACACTCTGCAGCCTCATTCTTTTCTTTTGTTGAAAAGCTATGTATCCTTTCTGCACTAATGACAGCTCATCAAGTATGCAGTGTAATCTAGAAACACCGATATTTCTGTAATAAATCATTCATGTATAATATATATGTATTTATACATTCTGTGCACATATATATGTGGCGATCTACATGTATATATTTGGAATAACATGTGTGCAGATTAATAAAAGATTAGATTCAGGAGGAAAATATTTACCATTTTGCTACTCCTTTCTATTTAGCATTAATTTTGGAAATTCTTAGATATGAGGATTTATTAAATAAACAACTTATAAATACACGGAATTATCATCTAACTTAGGAAAAGAGGGTTGCACAGCTTGTTTCTGTGGATAAGGCAAACAATGAAAGGAAGGAGGAGTGGCTCATCCCAGAGGCCTAGTTTCTGGTTATTTGACCCCTGTACTCACCGCATTGCTGTAATATAACTACACAAATGGTATTTGTTCATGAGAAATAAGGTAGTTTCTATGTTTTTTATAGGTTCTAGCACACATTGAGCATCGTACAAACCCAAATAGACTATTCACGTTGTTTTTTAGAAGAGCTGAAGGCACTTACATTTTATTTATAAAGCTTCACCCATCCACTATCTTGTTTCCATACAGTTAGACCAGAACCTTGCTTGCATTAAAAGGATTGCAGGAATGTCTTTGTCTT
>NW_005363247.1:945914-952192 GCF_000412655.1 Myotis brandtii
AGTTTTTCCACCCATAAGATGGGGAAAATGGTACTACTGCCTCAGAAGGATCATGTTATGTACTACTTTTTATAATCAGAGCAAAAAAATGCCTTTATAACAGCAAGATGCCTTTCACCCGTATGAAAAGTCACTGGTGCATGCAGCGTCCTAGATTGTGAGAGGGCACAGTCCAGGCTGAGCCCCCGCCCCCCCGCCATGCACAAATTCCCCTGCCAGCCTGATCGACGCCTAACTGCTCCCCGGCTGGCCCGATTGCCCGCAACTGCCCTCCCCTGCTGGCCTTATCTTGCCCCCAATTGCCCTCCCCTGCCAGCCTGGTTGCTCCCAACTGCCCTCCCCTGCCGGCCTGATCTCCCCCACAGCCCTCCCCTGCTGGACTAATCTTGCTCCCAACTGCCCTCCCCTGCTGGCCTGGTTGCTCCCAACTGCCCTCCCCTGCCGGCTTGATCTCACCCCCAACAGCCCTCCCCTGCTGGTCTAATCTCACCCCCAACTTCCCTCCCCTGCCGGCCTGATTGCCCCTAACAGCCTCTGCCTCGACTCCCACCACCATGGCTTTGCCCTGAAGGAAGTCAGATGTCCGGAAGATGGCCGGTCGACCTGGTCTAATTAGCATATTACCCTTTTATTGGTATAGATAGATTATATAGGATAGGATTGCTTAAATGGGGTGGGGAGCCTTTTTCAGCAGGAGGAGATGCTCTTGGCAGACGAAAACACATAATCCCTATGTCTAGACTGATAGCCAGCCATATGCACTATATTGCCAAGCCAGTCATTAAAAAATTAAACCGCTTTCTTACACTTTACACCAAACAGCTGTTGCCCTTAAAACCCCTCCTCAGCCCCCACCTTATGTTCTGCCTTCTCAGTTCACCCAGATTTGGTTCTGTTGGTTTCCATGCCAGTCAGCATCAAAAGCTCTGCCTCCTAGGCAGCCATTGGCTCCTGGCACTTCACCCAGGTTAGGTTCTGATTGGTCGGTTTCTATGCCAGTCAGCGTCTGTGGGCCTATCTCTGGGCCTGATCAAAGAAGTGGGGCTAATTAGCAGCCCGCAGAGGCTGGGAGAGAAACAGGCAGGGCTGCTGGGGAAGCCTGGAGAGAAAGAGAGAGGCAACAGCTGATCAACAGCTGACACAGAGGCTGAGGATCAGACCCTGCCTCTCTCTCTGCAGGCCTCTCTCCAGGCCTGATCTGCGCCCCCTCGGCAGTCAGTGCTGGGTCACCACAGAGAACCCAGCACTGACTTCCAGTGTTTGGTCGAGCCTTCCGTCATTATGAACCCTGGCTCTTTATATATATAGACTAGAGGCCCAGCACACATGAAATCGTACAGGTTAGGATCCCTAGGCCTAGCCTGGCCTCTGTGGCATGGCCTCTGCTGCTCTGCGATGCTACGTGAAGCTCCCCACCCCAGGACGCTCCATGAACCCCTCACTGCTCCACAAGGCTTCCCCCCCCCCCTTGACTGCTCCACAAAGCTTGCTGCCATCCCGTGAAGCTCGCCGCTGGACACTCCGTGAAACTCCCCCCTCCTCCCACCCCTCGACTGCTTCACAAAACTCCCCTGCCCCACGACTGCTTCACAAAACTCGCTGCCGCCCGGGTGACTGCTCCACTAAGCTCACGGCCACCCAGCGAAGCAGCCAGCCACTGCCACTCAACAGTCCTCAGTCCTGCCCCGCTTCCAGCCCCGCTTCATGGTGAGCGGCTCGGGGGCCGGGGGAGGCGGGGGGACTGAGAGGTAGAGTTGCTCCATGCACTTCATGGTGACCGGTTGCCCATTCAGTCGTGATGGCACCTAGCTCTTTATATATATTAGGATAAGTGAATGAATACAAATTTTAATAGAGTCAATTAACATAATGCACAAGATCAACTTGGTTACATACTATTTCATCACATGCAAGTGTTCCTGCCCACACACTCTTGTCTATACTTTATTGTCCTATATATTTTGCTTTATTTTCTATAACACCTTCTGTTCTTCTTTATTTTTCTTTCCCACTCTGTACTTCTTGTTGGTATACTACTTCATTTGTAATTGACATAAAATATACTATATTGAAGAAAAGTCAAATGATGCTAGGATGTGCTCATCATTGCCCAAAATCTTGGAGATACTTTCAAGTCTTAGTGTGTTCCCTTATCTAATATATACTATTTAGGTGCTACAACACTGAGCCCCTCACACACAATTGTAGAGATAATATGGATTGCTGGTATGTATCGTGCACTAAAATAAAACATTTAAAAATCCTATTCCTATTTCAAAGACACAAAATTGCTTGCTCGTCATTAAAAATCAATTCATAGTCCTACAAAAATAAAGAAATATGCATGTGGTTATGTTATGAGTGAAGACCTGATTATTTCCTGCTGTGCGTGTGATTCCTCAATGGTCAGAAGGGGAGTTCTGCAGAGGTCTACTTGTCCTGGGCAAGTGTACGCTTGCCTCAATCTCACTCATAAACCAGGAGACAGTCACATGCACGAGGCCTTCAACATGTTCAATTCAAATCAGGCGGGAGGCCTGACTCACATACTAAATTTTCAGGAGTGGCATCTCCAAACTTTACCATTCTATACGTAGACTGATTCATTTTCAGACTGGTAACTGGTTTAGTATTTTATCATTTGAAGAATTATGTTAAAGATCTCCTTTTCTCACTTTTATGTTATTAAAAACATATACCTGTACTAGTTTTAGTCCCTTCCATAACAGAAAAATGTAAATTTTACATTTTGAATCATGGATTCATTTTTCTGCCCCTGAATAATAGACATTTTCCTTGTTTCTCAGACTCATTCAAAATATGGGCAGTATTTCTTCTTTGAAAGGAGAATAAGGCAGCCAACTGATTATTTGTTGTGATCAGGCTTATTAAAACAGAGACAGAAACCCCGAGTTTGTGTCCTAGATCTGTCAGTAGGTGGCTAAAAGGGGAGGGTTTCCGTTTTCTCCTCTCGCTTTCCGCAGTTGTAAAGTGACACGCTCTGATCTTCATAAGCACGTCTGACACGCTAACACAAGCCAGGATCTCCAAACTGTGTGGTGAGGAGCAGTGATTGGCTTTCGTATGTGTTTTGACTGCAGCTTCAGGTGGGACTTGTGCTTGGCTGTCATGATGGAGCCAGTTTCTAAAGGCAGGACAGGACCTTGGCCGGGAGATCTGAGGGCAAAAGTTGCTGACTTGGACTGGATGCTGATCAACATAAGGATTTGAGGACACCTAATTATTGATGTCTTAGAATTTCTTGTAGAAAGCATTGCCTATGCTGATATACTCTTTAAACCTCAGCTCCTTCATCTCTAAGTAAATTAAAGATCCTTGTGTCTCTATTTAAATCCATCCCTTTCTTGAGATGGCTTAAGCATTGGCGTAATAAAGCATAAGAAGCACGTGTGTTATTATGCGAAAGGTACTGAAATTCCTCATGTAGCATGCATCTCGTTATGATGGCATTTCTTTCATTCTGATAAAATTATACAGATATTAAATTTTCATTCACAAATTTGTCTATCTTTCACCTACACTTAATATGACCTCATGTCCCTGCCATCAATTTTGTTTTCCTTTTAGGCTACTTCTAAAGAGTTAATAGAGATAAGAAAGGTTTATATCTCAGAATCACTGGATAGTGGGTGTTTTTTTGTGTGTTGTTTTTTAATCTGGCAAAAAGAAACACAAAACAACACACACACCTTTACTCAGGGCTAACCTCAAATTTTTATTTTTCTTGTCTTCAAAATGCCACATGTCTTTTTCCCACTGTACCTCTGTTCCGTGTCACCCATGATGACATCAAACCATGCGCCAGTGTGAACTTACCCTCATCCAGTCAGCTCAATAGGATGATGCCCTTCACCATTCAAATTAAATCTGAACCCTGTGTCACTGCTCCTAAGCTGCTATTCATCAAATTTTTCATGTTGTCATGTAGCCATGCTGTGGTTTTTTTTCTAATGTCCTTATCTCTATCATTAATTTTACCTTCTGGTGTAGTAGTACTGAATAATTTGATTTAAAACTTAATAAAATGAGTTTTTAAAACATTAGATAAACTAGTAAATCAATTTTTGTAAGAGTCAGCAGTCTAGACTTCTGAAGGTAGACTTAATTTACCTTCTTTGCCTGATTTCATCTCAGGTGAACTGAGTGGCATAAAACAACACAGTAAACAGTACAGTCATGCATAATACATAGCAGTTGAATTCAATTTTAGTGGTTCTCCTAATGGTGTCCAGATCAGGACAGGGTGGGAATGGAAGGTTGATAGGTGTTTTGAGGCATCTCCTTGACTTTGAAATCCCACTTTCTTACTTTTTTTTAACTTGTGTGCTCAAGAATAAAATTTATCTCTATGGGCACAAGTCCTTTGGGGGAGGGTGACTGTTTTTACTCCTTGGAATGCCAACATTTTAAAAAATATATACTCAGTTGAAGGATAGATAGACTAATATGATAAAGGCTATTGATAAATAATTGGTTCCAATTTTCTGCCTTTAGGCAGGTGATTAGCCAAACCACCTAAGACGGATATTTAAAACAACCCAAAGACATTTATCTTCTATGTGGAAAAAAGGCAATTTGCTTTCCTCTCTCACCAAGATTCCAATTTAAGGAACTAAGGCAGTTTCAAATATTACACAAATGTGTGTCTGCTGTGGGAATTCAAATTCTATTACTGGGTGGTGGTAATTCCACGGTAACCAGTCGAATATAGTCTATTATAAACCCTCATACTTTTGAATAGGTATGTCTGTGACTGGTTGTTATTAATCAATTCATGAAACTCAATGCAAGCTCTCCATATCATCCCAAAAATATTGTGTGGATATTTGAGGAAGTACAGCCAAAGACTAAAAAAGAACTGACTATCAGGGGAATTTTACAGTGGCCTGAAATGGTGAGAAGAGAAACATCTTGTCTCTGTGCCTTCCCCACTCACCCCACCCCCAACCCCTCCCACCCCAAGGAATGGAGCCCTAAGTGATATTTCCAAGCTTTATAAAGCACTTTTCCTTTCTTAATTTTGATATGTCCATGGAAAAGGTCTAAATTCTAGTAGGAGATAACAATGTGAGCAAAAATGGAGGAAAGCAACAAATGAACTTCACAGAAAACAATGGTATGTTACTATTATTCTTTTAGAAAATGAACTTCACAGAAAACAATGGTTTGTTACTATTATTCTTTTAGAAAAATAATGGCAGCTATACTTGCAAGGATAATGTGCCAGCACAACCAAATCAGGCAACTTCAAAAACATTCCTAAAGGGGCCTCGGCCCCCTTACACATGAATAAAGATTTGGGTATCTTCTAGACTTATGATTTTCACATTATTCTCCAGTGTCAAACCCAAACTATTATGGGGGCTCTTTAAGGAAATCATTGGTGATCAAATAAATAACAAAACAGGTTCAAATTAATGGTGCATCTGCACTAGAATTTTCCTGGCATGTCTACTTTCTGAAACTGAAAGCATAAAGAACACAGGTGAATTCTGTGTTAAAGATTTAAATATAGAAAAAAGATCCGGGTAGTACTTCGATAATCATATGCAAGAAATATTTATATTCATTGTCTCAGAAAGACAAAGGCTTATTTGATGTAGAATCAAAGTTTATAAAATCATAAGTAAGCTCTACTTAAAGTAACAGATTATCTCATCATATATTGAAATATTAGAACAACTGAATACCTAGGGAAACTTGAAAAATGTAATTTTAACATAGGTCAGTATATATCAGTATGTATTTAATCATCAACATATCAAATACAGAACTAGATTCTGTGGCAGATATGAATGTATAAAACATAATTCATATGTCCCAAATAGTTACAAATGTGCTGGTTTCTTTTCTTTTTAATGTGAGTAATATAGTCAGGTATTCAGAAGAACAAAAATTCAGACAAAATTGGAAATTATAGTAGGTTAAGGGGTCCCAAAATATGTAACTCAAAACACTTGATTGTAAAGAATGCTCTTTAGCATGTTGCTTTTGAGGTCAAAACATTGTGTATTATATCCCTGCTACTGAGTGTTGATAATGTATCATAGTATACAGAAGGCTCTAGGAAGTCATGCAGAAGAGTAACCTGCATAATTTTGTTTAATCTCTATTTTCAAAAATTTTAATTAACCACTGGATCCTTAATGTCTCTTAAAAATGTATTCCTCCAAACATATTTTAGAAAATGCTAATTTTTTATTTTTTTAATATTTTAAATCTTTATTGTTCAGATTATTACAGTTGTTCCTTTTTCC
>NW_005363247.1:954212-963425 GCF_000412655.1 Myotis brandtii
CTTCTCAGTGTCCTGGTAATCGCTGCAAGCACCTCTGAGAGAAAGCTGCCCTTGAGTTCCGCCCACTGCCAGACAGTCCAGTTTCTCCTCATATGAGTCTGGGTCCCCAGAGACTCACCCATAACTGGAGTTCAGAGCCGTCAGGAACTTGTGTCTCCCTCCCAATTGAAAAAGACCACCGCGTCCTCAGTTGCCAGCCCTTTCCACGTGCGCCTCCGTACCTCTGCACTTTACTTCCGCACCTCCTCTGAGTCTCAGTGTGCTTTTCTCTTTCCTTCTAGTTGTAGAATTTCCACTCAGCCAGCCTTCTGGTGGTTCTGGATGATGTCCATTTTGTCTTTTAGTTGTATTTTTGAAGTGGTTGTGCGAGGCAGCAATTTCAGGTGTTTACCTATGCCGCCATCTTGGTTTCTCCTCCGAAAATGCTAAATTTGACAATAGACCAGTGGATAAAAAAGTTGTGCTACATATATTAAAAACCATGAAATCTTACCATTTGCAACAACATGGATGGACCTAAAGGGTACTATGCTAAGTGAAGTCAGACAGAGAAAGACAAATACCATATGATTTCACTTATATGTGGAATCTAAAGAACAAAATAAACAAGCAAACAAAATAGAAATAGACTCATAGATATAAAAAAACAGACTAATGGTTACCAGGGGGGTGAGGAGTTGGGGGTCTGGGTGAAAAAGGTGAAGAATTAAGAAGTACAAATTGGTAGTTACAAAATTATCATGGGGACTTGAAGTACAGGATAGGAAATATAGTCAATCATCCTATCTAATAAAGAGAGAATATGCTAATTGACCCTCACACCATCACAAAGATGGCAGCACCCACAGCCAATAAGGAGGGGATATGCTAATTGACTGCCATGCCCTCAAAGATGGCAGCACCCACAGCCAATAAGCAGGGAATATGCAAATTGACTACCCCACCCTCAAAGATGGTGGCACCCACAGCCACAAGATGGCAGCACCCAGACCCCTCAGCCCCCCAGCCACCCAGGGCCACTCGAGGCTCAGGTAACCAGGACTGGCCGAGGCTTGCGCTGCCAGCAGTGGCAGCAACAGAGGTGTGATGGGGCGTCACCTTCCCCTGATCGCTGGGTCACCTCCCACCCCTGAAGGCTCCCGGACTGTGAGAGGGGGCAGGCCGGGCTGAGGGACGCTCTCTCCAGTGCATGAATTTTCATGCACTGGGCCTCTAGTATTGTAATAACTATGTATGGTGCCAGTTGGGTACTTGAAATATCAGGACATCACTTTGTGAAGTATATGGTTGTCTAACCACTATGCTGTACACCTGAAAGTAATACAAATTGATGTTGAGTATAAACTATAATTAAAAAATAAAATAAATTTTTAAAAAAATGCTAGATTTGCTAAATCCATAAATCACAGAACTATAATGTATTAGTAACTGAAATTAAGAAATGATCCATCTAACATGACTCTTCATGGCATTTATCATGCCCTTAAGAATTCAATCTAATATTTTTGTTGCTTTTTTTATAAAATCACAGTGAAGGTAGACATACAAGAAAAATTATAAAAAATATAGCCATTGATTTATTTGCAGGAGCACATGGACTCATTTATGCATGTGCTAACACAGGTGTAGCTGATGACAGGTTTGTCCTTAATTATATCAGCTTAGTTCTGATTGTAAGATGACTTGATTGATAATTACTAGTGTAAACTAAGGCACTGACTCAACAGACAGCTTTGGTCTAGGCCTGTCTATGACCTTTTCAGGATAAATTTTATTATTTAAAGGTTTATTCCTAGAAAATAAACACAAATACCATGACTTTATAACACTTTCCCCACCTTCAGTGTAAAATATTTCATAAAAGTTAGTGTTGCTGCCATCAATATTTTAATTGAAATAATGGGCCCATGTCACTTTATGTCAAACAAACCAATTGCTCACAGTACTGGCACACTGTAACTATCACACTTCTGAAGTCTTTTGTGTCATTAGGTACTTGGAACCACATTGACAGAAGGAGGGTCAAAAGTCAGTTGTTCATGTAGAATATCATTTCTAAGGGTTTTTATTACTATTCCACAATATTCTCCATTGTGAACCCTTGAGTCAGAACAGTGCTTCCCAAAGTTTCATATGCAAAAGCATGACCTTGTTAAAATGCCTATTCTGATTCAAGAGGTTTGGGATCTTCCCCAATTGTGCATTTCTAATAAGATCCAAAGTGAGGCCTGGTCTCTGAAATGCTCTTTAAGTAGCACAATTGTTGGGAATACATAGGAGAAAGGTTTGCTCCTCTTCTGTCATGGAAGCTTATTGGTTTGTAATTTCCTGTGGCATCTGGTACAGGGATACAGGGTACCAGAGCATTTGTTTTGGGAATGTCTTTCTGTGTGTTGCCCCTTTCTTTAAAAATTCTAGTCCAGAGCAATGTTTATTTTAATGGATAATGTAGTTTTCTAAATAAGTTGTTGATAATTCATTTGTTTTCAAATTTTTGAAACGAAGTTATTTGTAGAAAATCTCCCATCAGTCCTCTCTTTTAAAAGCCTGGACAGATTTACTGCCCTTAACTGGGTTGTATTGCCTAAAGCCAACCAGCCTTTGCACAGACGTGGTTGAGAGAGGTTTGTGGCCATTTAGGCTTGAAATCATTGAGTGTGAACAGGACGCTCCTGGGATTGGTCAGAATATGGCCTGGCAATCTTCAGGGAATGACCACTTCATTTTACTTCTAATGAGGCGGCAATGCTAAGCGGCTGTGGATTTTACCCAAGGTGTCGTGTAGGCATTTTATAATGAAGTCTCAGACATATTTTGCATGCTTTTACCCAGCAGCCTAACCATGCTTCAAAGTTTCAATCTTTTGATTGATCTCACTCATCTTGTTTGGGGTGAGGGGATGGGGAAAACTTCTGTAGCTGGTTGGAAGCAGATTCCACAAGAAAGCAATAAACTTCAGGATGGAATAAAAATCTAATTTGTGCACGCTAACTCTTTTTGGTAGTGTTAATTTTTTTTCATTCTATGTGTACACTTCCATGGCCATAACTTCCCTTTTGTCGGACTACTCATTAACTATAGCCCACAGCAGTTAATTTCCTGCCTTTCCCTCCCACGACTTCACTTTATTTGTTTAGCTGACAGGCTTTTGAAGCAAGTCGGCTAAAGCCTGCAAGAATTCCTGGCTTTTTCCCTCCTTCATTCTTGTTATTATTAGGAATATGGACAAGGTGTTAGTATGTGTATTCCATCTGAAAATTGTGCCGGAGTTTTTATCTCCTGGGAAAGAACCAAATTGCTTCATAATAGTCATGGACCCAATTCTGTAACTATTCGTAGACAAAATTCTTGTTAGTGCCAAGGGGAGTTTTGCCCTCATTTAAGATTACAAGATCAAGTGGTAAAGGTATTTATAGCCACCTCACTTTCCCCAAGAAAGTAAGTTAAACTAGATATGGGAAAATATTACTAAAGGTGCTATAGATGCTTTTCTTTTCACTAAAACAATTTCTCCTCAGATAAATCAATGAAAAGACACAATTTTTTTTTAAATTAATTGCTGACTAGTGTTTTAACTAACAATTACTTTTACATAATAAAATGTGCATTTTACTTGGACAGCACATAAAATATAAAAATTACTGCCGGTCCTTTATAGCCAAACATGGAGTGCATAGTCTGCTCATTTGTCCCTCATAAGTGTCATACAAAAGCTAAAAATGTTACCAGGCCCTTTGAAGGTCAGTCATATTCAAACACTACTGTTTCCCCAAAATGGGCTACCATTGACTTGTCAGCACTCTGCTCACTCCATGGTAGTACTTGTGTGTCTTCCCAGCCGCTCCTCTTCATCTTCTCTCCCCACACTTCACCCCCAGAAATGTGACTGTGGACCAGTGGACTAATTAGAGAACTTCAAGCCGGAACTTGTGCTCTATTCTAGTTTTACAACTCTCCCTCTGGTAGAAAGTGCTTCACCTTTCTGGTCTTAATTCGCTCATTTATAAATGAGTGGAGTGAATTAGCTATTCTCAGGTTGCTTCTGGATCAAACATCCTATGATGAGTACAGGTTATAAATTTTACATAAATATTTAACTTTACTAGTATCTACCTAGTAGAGGAAGCTGAAAAGAGAAAAGCCAATAAGTCTATTGTCAATTTCCTATACAACTCAATACACCTGTTTGTGATTTAAAAAATAAATAGTTTTGCAGCAAAAGGAGAGACTTTGAACTCAGGCAGACATTTATGAGATTGCTGGTTCTCTGTAAGGTGACTTTGGGCAAGTTACTTTATCTCAAAGTAGAAATTTATAATTGACTCTTCAGTAAAATTGGAATATTAAAATCTATCGTATAGGATTTTTAAGAGGATGAAGTAAGACTTTTCATGTCAGACACATAACAGCCCCTAAATTTGCAGCTATTCTGACTATGTATAAGTGTAGGCAGTTTAGGCATTAGGAAATGAGGATTCTAGTTCCAGTTCTCCCACAGCTAACCAAATCATAATTTTTGTTACTTATTAAATGAAGTATTTAACAAAAGGACCCTTAGCTCTCCTTCTAGCCTTAATTTTTCACTATTTTGATATGTGTAAAAAACTGCATTGAGGCTTTTTGTCACTTAAAATACAAATATTCCTTTCACAATGGTTTAAGAAATCCCGATTATTTTAAATAATTTATTATAACAGTTTTTCTTCACCTCTGACTTTGCTAATAAATATTCAAACTTTTTTTGTTCTCTGTCTGCATTAGTGGTACTTAGAAATAATGTCAATATTTCAAGGACAAATTGATCCACATTTGAGAATTAGGCATTGAATTTTATAACAAAAGACATTGAAAATATAAGTATTTTATTTTCTAATACCCAAATCATCCCTTTAGTAATTTGACTTATAAAAACCAGAAAGGAAAGAATATACAAGGACCTCAACAAAATAATAATTATTAAACACATAAGCATTTTCCTTGGTTTGGTAAGTACAGTATATTCCTTTTCTACTCAAGATGAGCCTATACTAAAATAGTAAACCGTAAGTGGCACTTTTTTTTTCTATAAATGCAAACAAACTGCATTATATATTTTCAAGTTCAAACTATTTTACACTTGTAAGTACCTTTGGGGTCAGATCTTCATTTGGTGGATGGATGGCTTCCATAAAATGAGCTCCTGATTGACAACTGGTTACATATTAGATATTGATGTGCTTTGAACAAAACACATCTCTTTAACAAGTTATCTCTTATACTGTGTTTGTATCCCCCAAATATTGGCAGTCACTTAGAAATATCAATACTACTATAGCTGGATTCTTCAGGCGCATAGGTATCTTGGCTTTAAAAATTTTGGGGAAGTTACAGTTAATTTTGTATTTGAAACCATCAAACTATCAATGGCAGATAAAGGTTCAAATATATTTGCTCGGACAAATTTCTCTTCCAAAAAAGACCTTGTAAAATTTATATTCATTTTAGAGGAAAAAAATGCTGCTAAATGTCAATGAATTTTTCAAATTGATATGGATAAGAATGTTGTTGGTGCATCACCTGATCAAAAAGATATAAAATATAAAATGAAATATATTGTGTGATGAACCTATATACATATTCTTGAAGACATCTTGAACCATCATTAAATCATATTACTGCTGATTTTCATTTAAATAAGGGTTGGAAACTGAAATGCCTTCAGGGCCTAAGCAAGTATTATAAATGTAGAAAGAAGTCACAAACTAAACAATTGAGAGGTGTTAGGGCTGCGATTTACAAGATAGTGTATACTTCATCTAAAACCATTCAACCTATATTAAAAACAAAATGAACATCATGATAACCAAATTAAACACATCTGGGGGTGGGATTCTTCTAAACTAATAAGGAAGTCTCTTATTTACATAAGAGTCTTGGAGCTGCATTCCTGCTTTAAAAAATAGATATTGAGAAATTGAGAATGGACTAGGATTAAGTGGAAAATTAATTAAATTCAGGCATTTAGAAGTCATAAAAAGCATTTTTTGTAATCCAAAGAACAGAGCCCAGACACTTCTGGGACAGGGTTATCAATTTCAAGGTCTTTCAACTTCTCTGTAGTTGGGACTTCAATACAAAAAAAAAAGAAAAGAAAAGAAGATGGAGGAGGCAGAGCAGAAAGAGAGAGGAGGAAGCGGAAGGAAGAGCAGAATTTTTTTCTCTAGCACATGAATTCATGAGATTTGTCTGAGACAAATACTGCGATCTAATAAATATTACCAGGTATTTAGACAGTCGAACCATGTGATCAAAATTTTCCCCAATCTGAATAGCCACATCCGATTTATTACTTTATTTTGACTCCAAACAAATTGAATTATTTTCCTATGCATCTGGTTGATCATTAATCATTCATAAAATGACTGAAAAGAGTTGTCTTCATGGCCTCTCAGCCTGACTTCTATAGGGATGGTCTGATTGGCTGAGGGGCTCTATCCACTGGTATTTTATAGTAGTGGTTCTCAAATGCGAGGTTGTCTTATCTGTTATTTCCATATTTCTTTGGGTTTTGTATGGCTACATTTTAAATGTGTACAATACTAAAGAATTTTAGTCAACACATTTTGAGACATTTGGTTTTAGATCCTGGCTCTGCCTTTTCCTAGCTGTGTAGCCTTAGGAAAGTTACCTAACCTCCCTGAGTCTTAATATCTTTATTTGTAAAATGGCCTTGAGCATAGTTTTCTCATGGAGTGATGGCAAGGCTAACTGTACTAACTAATGTGTAAGAAGTACCTAAAACTGGTGTGACATATAGGAAGTGATCACTCAATAAACATGTTTCTTTGCAAACTCAATAAAAATCAATAATCATAGCAAATCAACTTCAAGATTTCAAAGCAACCTCACTAGTTACTAGGATCAATTCAATTGCTCATTCTGGTCATAAATACAATAAAAATGTAAATCAATGCCTGTGTGGAATCTGAGAATGTATTAGCCAGCCAGGAACAAAGGTAACAGCTCTTAATGACATGAAGACCATAGGGCCTATCTGTCTCTGTAGGTATGTACAGCAGCTTCTTTAAAAACAACAACAGTAATGCTTCCCACATGGAAGCCAAAGGTAAAGTTCTAACCATGTTTCAGAGAAGCAAGTAACTTCCAGTGAAAACATTTATATTCAGCTGGGATTGCCAACTAACCACAAGATAGCTTCTGGTTACCAGTCATAAAGCGGTGCTTAAAATATGCTTAATGCATTCCAAAGCAATCAGCAAGAGCTTTATTATTTCCATTTCATGATCAGAAGTACCAAAGGACCCTTGCTCCCCAAGTCAAGTGACTAAGTGCTGGCAAATTACCCAAATCTAAATTTAATAAAATTGTAGTAGTCACCTTCCAAGGTGTCATCTCAGAATAAAGAATGAAATCTATGAAAAAAGCCAATTGCAGGATGCCAGGTGGCTTGCAGGTTGAAGAGAAACTATTGACATGAGTGTTTGTATAGTTTTGTTAGTGAAGGAAAAGCACTTTGCCTTTTAGGAGTCAAGACTCATATATATCCTTCTTGTCCAAAAACATTGTGTGCCAGACCCTGGACTATAGTTTGTGTTTGTGCATAATTGCCAGCCCACGGAATTCAGTGCCCAATAAAGGTTTAAGCCATTGTTCTATGTTATAATTTAAGCAAAGTCTTAAAGAGCAATGCCCTGATGCCAGGATGAAGTATCAAAAACAATGAACTCAAGAGTCAGAAAAAATTGTCTCTGGCCTCAGATTAGGCCAGAGACAATCTGAATAACAGAAATAATGATAATTGTTTGACCAACAACAAAGGGTAATTTTAAGGATACGATTTTGTAACACATGACATATACTGTAAAACACTCTACAAATCTAGCATTTATTTAACAAATATGTATTACGCACATATTATGTAGCAGGCATATTTCCATGTGCCAGGGACAAATCAGAGAACAACAACAAAAAAGAATAAAATCTATGAAACTCATGTTCTAGCAGGGGAGACAGAAAACAAGCATTAGATGGTTTTTTAAAAAAGTAAATGTCACCATATGTTAAAAGGAATAAGTATAAAACAAAAAGAAAATAATGGAGCCAGGTAAAGGGACTTAGGAGTATGGAGCTGGGGAGGGAGCTACAACATATACTAGGGATGTCAGGTTAGGTTTAGTTTCTTCATAATGGTAACACGAGCAAAAACTGGAAGGTGGTGAGGGAGTTAGACTTTCTGATTATCTGTGGGAGAGATCTGCATGTCAAACAAACAGCCCTAAGGTAGGAGCAAATAAACTGTGTGTGTGGAGCAGAGTAAGTGAGAAAAGGGTAGTCATAGGTGGAGTTAGAGAGGTAACATGGTCCAGATTCTATAAGGCCCTGTAGGCCTTTGTAAGGGTTTGGCTTAAGTCTGAGTGAAAAAGGAAGTCTTTGCAGGGTTTAAACAGAAAAGTTATGTGCTCTGTTATTTTGGAGAATCTTCTTTTTTTTCCCCTTGCTACATTAAAAATAGATTGTGGGAGGCCAAGGGTACAGTGCTCTACTCTACCTCCAATTGGAAGTGTTGAGTAGGCAGTTAACTATGTGAATCTAGAAATCAGAAGAGAAGTCCAGAGATAAATTTGGAAGCTATCAATAGATATGTGGTAATTAAATCCATGAGAAAATAAAATAGAGAAATGGACTGAGACATGGGAAACTCCAATATTTACTTTGTTGGAGATTTGAGGAGGAACTGGCAAAGAAGACTGAGAAGAAATAGCTTAGTGACATAGGAAAAAAATCAGTAGAATGTGGTGTACTGGAAACCAAATGAAGATGAGTTTTAAGGGGGGGAGGAGGACAACTCTGTCAAGTAAGATAAGAACCAAATTGACCTTGGACTGAGCAATGTAATATGCTTGCAACTGGTAAGTAAAAAAGAATGGTTTGAAGGACATGTCCACAACCTCCAGTTCCAGATGCATGAGGACTGAGGAAGAAAACAAGCAAATAAAACAAGAACCCAGCTGAGAGACACTGTAAGGAAAGCAGCCTCCTCAGGGAAAGGCCAGGTTTCCATTAGAGTAAAAAGGTAAAGGGAGTGTTCAGAGAAGTTAAGGATTTAGGGGATTTTTTTTGACAGACCATGAATTCCAGAGGACACAGGAGAAGGTTTTCATGAATTGGGGAATGGTAGGAGAGGGAAATAAGTCAGAGGCCGTGTAGAGTCCT
>NW_005363247.1:964052-1005525 GCF_000412655.1 Myotis brandtii
AGGAGCCACAGGCACTGCCTTTGCTTGAGGCTTCTACCTATCTTGAGATAGGAGAGAAATTAACACAAATATTCTGACTCTCCTTTGTCTCTTGTTGATGTAACTGAAGACTTCTGGGAAAGCCAGGTCTGATTTTCACAATTATGATGGCTACTTAAGGCCTAGAAGAAGTGTGGTTTTAGAAGGGTAAAATTAGTTGAAGTCTTTTCACTAAATGAATAGGATAGGAAGGTTTTGAATGGGAGAAGAGAATTGACATTTCATGAGTGCCTATTATGTACCAAGTTTACTATACATAAGTGCTATATTTTATTAATCTACTATGTTATGGTTAATTAGAATTAGTCATCTCTGTTTTAAACTAATGACATGCTGGAGCTGCTAACTCTAAAATTTTATGTCAGGTATAATTCTACAATGGAAATTTTGTTGGGATCATCGTCTTCATGTATATTTTCATTCTTGCAATGATATACACTATTGATAGTATGTCTAATTAAAAGTATTTTATAGGAGTTGTTATACATTTTCATTGACTATTCTAAAGTAGCTAGTTTACATGCTGATTTTCAATGCTTGGTCATTGATTGAATGGTTTATTAATTCAAATTTTTTTCATTCAACAAATATGGGTGTTTACTATGTATAAAGCACCATAAATTCCTTTCATCATGCTTTCCATTAGCGGTCCAACTTGGTTGACTGAATCTCATTTTATTTACATCTTTAATGTAAACTATTTTTACATGTCAATTCTAAATGATATAAATTCCTTAAATATTGTACAGTCAGAGAAAAAAATACTCCTTTTGACATTTAAAAACATCGGGCCTATATTTATTTGAAACATTAAATAGAGTTTATATTTTAATAGTTTACTCTATTTAATTTTTTAAATGGGTCTATTCATTCAACCAATTCACTAACAATTCTAGTGCAATGGTTAAGAGTTTTTGTTCTGAAGTTAGGCAGACCCAATTTAGAATCCTGGCTTCACATATCCCACTTGTGTAAATTTGGGCAAATTTCTGAAACTCTCTAAGCTTTAATGTCTTTATTTATCAGATGTTAATAACAATAATGCCTACTTCACAGTATTCCTGCAAGAATAAAAAGAAATAACGAGTGAAAACCATATAGTATAGTACCTGGAACATATTAGAGATTCACTAAATGCTACCTAATATTATTACTATTATTATTAATTCGAAACCCTGTGGGCAGTATAAAAGTGAATAAGACTCGGTCCCTAACCCCAAGGAGCTGATAATTCAGCAGAGAAAACTAGATGCATTCATGTATACAAATAGTCATTATATGGCAGGCAGTATAAGTGCCATAAAAAAGGTCTAAATCAAGTACAGGGGAGGAATAAGTCAATTCTTGCCTGAATAACCAGGCAAGATTTGGGTTAAGATTAATTGTTAGCTCACCATTCTTGAATCAAACATTAGCCATAGGTTGAGGGAAAATGAAAGTGGGTCTAGAGATTTGAGGGATGATACTAAACCAGTGGTTCTCAACCTTCCTAATGCCGCGGCCTTTTAATACAGTTCCTCATGTTGTGGTGACCCCCAACCATAAAATTATTTTCGTTGCTACTTCATAACTGTAAGTTTGCTACTGTTATGAATCGTAATGTAAATATCTGATATGCTATATGTGTTTTCCGTTGGTCGCGACCCACAGGTTGAGAACCGCTGTGACTAACAGCAGCCAGCTATCAAAGCCAGTCCAGGAAAGAACTGTAGTTTCCAGGGGCAGAACTAGAATCCAGTACTCACTCACGAGGATAAGCAGTTTAAGAACCGAATGGAATGAATTATGGAATCAGCATTACAACCAAAGCCAGGCCAAGAGTGTGTAGAACCAAATAAAGCAGCGAGATTAGTTGTGGACTTAAAGAGAAGACTCGGGCGACAGAGTCTATTTCCAGCACTAAATCTCCTTGCATAGATTTATTTTGAAAAAAGCAAGAACACACCTTCACAGCCACACTGTCCCTCATCTTCAAAGGAATGCCACTGTCCAGGTAGAGTTTGGGCAAAGAGAAGTCTGTATAAGGAAGATATCCAAATGAGAACAGTGGTGTGAAAGTGCAGAGGTGGGGAAGCCTGGTGGGAGGTTGGTCATTCTACTTTGTGGAACTATGGGATACTCCGAAGAAAGAAAATCCTCTATATAAAGCAATGATTATTTGGGGCAAAGCAAAATTTTAAAAATCAATTTGCAACTTGCCTTTGCCTTACTGTGTATTTCAGAGTTGCACTCTGTAAAGACTATTTTGTGCCATTCTCTCAGCGGCCCTGCCCATTAGATGCTGTTATTTTTGTCTTGGGCTCATTAAACAAAGTACTGGCAGGGTATAGGCTCCCGCTTCCCTTGAATGTGACTTCATCTATTGTAATCATGTTGTGCGATAATGTAACAGTAAGCTCTCTGTCAGAGCTCTGAGTCCTAAAATAGAGCGGCAGGACCTCACTTACTTAGCCCGAGCACGTCACCATTGTACTGTGGTTCTGGCAGCGCTGGCAAGGAAACCCAGAGGTGGGGCTCAATTCGTTTGTTCTCATCTCAAAGAAGTTATAATATAGTAATAGTAGCTAGAAGCACTCCCAAAGGAAGCAGATGCTCATACATAACCTAGACTTTATTTCAAAGACATGAGGCACAAAGACTAGCTGATTAGAAAGAAAAGAGAAAACCCATTTAAGATCAGAGGCCAGTGTGCCTCTTAGTTAAGAGCCCGGGCCCAGGAGTCAGACTAATGTGGAACAGAATTCCAAGTCTGCCACCAAGGACCTCAGGTAAGCCAGTAATCCTCTCAAATCCTTAGTTTCTCAGCTATAAAATGGGGGATTGTAGTGTTTCAAAGGATTATTGCAAAAAAGATATATGATGTAACACATATAAAACACTTAGCTCTTCCTTGGCACACAGTAACCGCTCAACAAATTGTTCCAAGAATCCTATATTGGAAAAAAGAATCAATGATAGATCTGCTTTATAAGGCTTTAGTTTTATGCCTTTAATTTATTGCCAATCCAGGTTCATTAAAAACCTGAGTTAAGAATTAGTAAGGCTAACTGTGATGCAGAAAGAGGTTTCCCAAAGATTGGAGGGCCCATCAAACCTCTCTGTATTCACTCTGTGATGATTTCTGTTCTATTCTTGAACTTTCATGTCCCCATAGCCAGGTGGTACTTTTCCACTGGCAAAGAAGGCCAACAATCCTGGCACTTGAAGTTAAAAGTCATTGTGATGTTGGGTCCCAACCTCCTCAGACCAGGAGAACAGACCTGGCCATCTGAAACCAAGTTCATGACATTATACTCTCTAAGGGACACCTGTCCCATTAAATTAAACATTGCAACAAATATGAAGAGCTAGTGAATTACCTCCCCCTCCTCCACAAAAAAGCCACTGAGTTCTAAAAGAAGAGCATATAGAATATTTTAAATGATCAGAACTGCTGGGGTACTCATTAAAAATGCAGATTTATGACTTCTATCCTCGGTTACTGAATCAGTGTCTGGAGGCATGGTTCACAGAACATATATTTTAAACAAGCATCCCCATGTGATTCTGGTTTAGGTGGCTCTTGCACCCCACTTTGAGGGTCACTGGTTTAAATAAAGCTTAAATGTACCAGGGGAAATCTTGGAGTTCCACATACAAAAAAGCCCAAATGACTAAAATAATTAAGGAAAAAATACAAATGAAAAAGACCAGCCTATTTCAGCTAAAGCAATGTAGATTAGGAAAATGGTGGGTTGTTTAGTATGTCTCAGCTGAGTTTTATTATTATTTGGAATGGTGAAAGACAATTAATTAATCAATTTGGCTGCAATATCTTTTTGGACTCTATGGCAGCAGCTTCTTAGATATGTCCATTTTATTCATAAGGAACAATAATATAAGGCAATTTATTTTTCTAGGCCACTCATGCTTTAAGACATCCAATATTTATCAGCTTTTTACAGCGCAAGTAGTAAAAAGCAAATTAAAACAAATAAAAAATAAGGGCTGGGTGATTAGTCAATCTTTATTTTTCCCATGATTAAAAATAAAATTCTAGCAGGGCATAATTTTCTGTAAGCTTTAAGCCTAGGGAATCTGCATCTTCTGGTTCTTTTTCTCTGTTTAATTCACCTCTGTTGCCAGGATGGTATTATTTATTTAATTTTTTTCAAGCTTGCCATGTGCTTATTATGAGGATTTCCTTTTAATTGCTTGAATACAATCGTCTGATTTATCCAGAGCACAAGATGGTAGATAACAGTATTCATTATCATCATTTGTGAGTGAAATTTGGACACTGATTTGGATAGAGCACAGGGAGCAATGTTATTTCTCCTTAAAAACAGTGACATTTCTGTGATTTTTTTTTACTTACTTTACTGGGGTTGAGGATTTTATTTTACATGTAATGATAAAATATTGTGATAGATGGCAGTTCTTCTTTCTTAATTGCACTAAAAGCAAAACACTTATTCCTAAGGAATAGTTGTGGCTTATACAAATACAAATCTTTTTTCTTTTCAATATAGAGTAAGCCACTCTCCATTTAAAGGATCAGCTCGTGTACAATCACAGTCCCTGGTAGTCTGCCAAACACAATAGGGCATTAATTAACATGTGCCGGGGGATTCATCAACATGCACAGTGGTAGTGTGCAATTGGAACCTTTCTTTTCCCTCCCCTTTCCTCTCTACGTTGGCAGAATTCATGAGAGGTCTACTCTAGTATGTAAATCAGTTCCTGCTAAACGCCTCGTAATGGAGTTCCTTTATTTTTCAAAGCTGTTGTCAGAGCTACTCACATATCCTAGAGAGACACTTCCTCTGTCTCTTTCTCATGTTTAAAATCCAACCACAGTGAGCAAAAATAGCATATTTGTTTACTTGTCATGCAGACTGCACTGTAAATAAATCATCTGATAAATTATTTTCCCCCAAAAAGACAGAATGAGATTCATTTCTCTTAATGTTGCACCGGTAGAGATGACAGAGTGACTCTCCCTGTTAGCCCAGGGTGACAGTATGCTGGCCTGCTAACTTAGGCACATTTTGAGAGAAGCACATCATACTGTATCTAATTTCTGCCACCTCTTATGAGCAGGTGAGAAAATAAGAAGAGTAAATTTATTGTAATTAGTTCTAAGTTGGGTCTGGGTCTTGGTCTAAGTCTTATTTTGCTAAGCCCTTGCTAACTGACTTCAGTACCTTTTGCATGTTCTTTGGGACCAACGTCTGGATTTAATCTTTCAGACCCGTGTGAACCAGACTTAAGACAATAGAGAATCTGTCCTCTTGAAGTGAGAGTAGATTCAGGGAAATGTCCATATTTCCCACTTCTGGAAAAATACATATACATGTTTCAACTTAGTTTGAGATTTAGATGGTGAAATCTGTGGCTAGCTCTTTTTTAATGAAATAACATATGTAAAGGGTTTAGCAAAGTACTTGAAGTAAATGCCTAGTAAATGGCAGTAGAAATTATTCTTGGAGGTGGTGGTAAAGGTATTATTATTATTATTATCATTTATTGTCTTTTATAGCCCAGAAATCACTAGTGTTATAAAAAGCACCATGCAGTTTTCATGTTTTAATCATTTTCCATCTATATCAATAAAATGTTTAGTTTTGGCATGTAGGAGAGATGTGGAATTTGAAGGTTCAGTTTGATACTCTCGCCCTTTGATAAATGTGTGCCCTTTAGATGATCTGTGTTGAAGAGAAGCAGTTTACTGATTCAGATGTCTTGGAGTTATGCAGACCTGGTTTCTATGGCAGTCCTACCACTTGTGACCTTGAGCAAATTATTTAACTGCACAGAGGTTCCATTTCTTCTTTTGTAAAATGGGAATAGTAATTGTAAGGATTCAACGAGACAACATGTATCAAACATTTGGCAGCATCCTGGCACACAGAAATGACTCAATAAATGGTAGAGACACACTTTTAAAATACCAAAAACCTCCCTTCTTATGCACTGCAAGACACAAGCAAGCGTTCTTTGATCCTGCTCAGGGGTAAGATTGCTGCCTTTTCTTTAGCAAAGAGCAGGTGCCCCTGACCACTGCTGCTCAGAGAAGCTGAGAAAGCAAGCCACATGGTAAGCATTCTATGTTGTTGCTTCTTGATTTCCCCCCAAGATTTACACTACATCCTCAGTAGTCAATGAGTCAGATAATTTAATGCTTTCATTTAAGAAATAAAAAATTCACTTTTAATAAATAGAAGTTCTGAAATATTAAAATTTAAAACTTAAGTAAAAAATTATCTCTATAAATACACAATTCTCTTAGTGGAGATTTCTAGGAAAATACTTCTGTTTTATGAGCTTTCTTCTATCAAAAATTCAAACATAACTTTAAAATTTTCTCTTTAAAATGATTAAATATTTGGGGCAGTATTCATACTGTAGTTCCTTGAAGAATGAAAAAAATAGTTATAATATTCTATGACTTGTTTTTCATGAGTATATTTTTTGGCAATTAGTACAAATGTGTTGATGTTTCCATGGATCCATTTTTCCCTACAGCCCTATTTATATCATATTTGATTTGTGAGATATTAAATAATTTATATCTTAGATTTACTCTTATTCATAACAAGAAATTACAGGCTGATTTTACCATATTGAATTTAAACAGACTGAAAAATCCAATTGAACTTGGATTTTATGTGGAAAAGAGGTCATCATGCTCCCCATCCTTGGCTACTGTCTGGAGTAAGGGAAAGTACAGTTAATTCCATGGCAAAAAACTTTCAGAGGAAGATGGTTATTCTTTTATGAAAAACCAGAATATATCTTGTGTTCCCCATTTGTTGCTTAATTTTAATGAAATAGAAAACTGCTTGATTCCTTGTGGAGACAGGGCAGACATATATGGGACATATTTAATATCAGAGGATATGTAAATTTGGCAATTTTTCCATTGAGTTCATATAAAGTCTGTCTACATAGATCATCTGAAATTGCAATTTTAGTGTTAATTGAAGAATTATTTATAAGAACAAAAGAGAAGCTGTTCTCTTCTGGGTTGGGGAAAGCACCCTTTTTGCATCTCAAGGCCTTGGGTTAATGTAGATAGGAAAGGAGTGGAAGAATGCCAACATATCAGAACTTGGACTCGTACCTCTCCCACCTCACTCACACAAGGGTACACACACAGCCACACACAATCGAGTACTGATGCTGCATTTATAAACCACAACAGTCGGTCAGAAAATGAAGAACTGGAGTCAGTTAACGGAATATTTTTGTCTACTCTGACATCCAACAATTTGTCTCATTATTTTCTCTGCCACCAGAGAGGCCAGACCCATAAGCAATTAAACTGACTGAAAATCAAATTACTTGCTTTCTAGTAAAGTCACCTGCTTTGGCAATGGCTTAAGGCTTCCTTTGACCAATTCAACAGCTTCTCCCTTTTTTGCTCACTCCTCCCCAGAACCCTCTCACCACATTTCCTGCATTCCCTCATGCATCCATTCCTTTTGGAGTGGGGCTTTCAGCCTCCTCTCTATGGAATCTAAGTTCACATTTCTTATTAACCCATTGCCTCTCTGACACATTTTGGTGGAAGACCTCTTTATAATTCCCATTAAGTATAAATTACTATACAGCTCACAGGGGACAGAAACTAATTTGCAAAATTCTGCAATCCTCTGTGGCCTTTCCTATCAATAGGGTCAATGAGCTCTTGTGCTTGATGAGTAAGTGAGTGAGGGGTGACATAGTGGGAGAGCAAAAGGCACTGTCCTTTCTCTGAATGTATTTAATATTTACCTTATTGATATTGAAATGGGCATAGTTTTGAAACTAAGAGGCCCACTGCAACACTTCCCATGCAAGGGGAGCTCAATAATGATGCAAATATAGCGCACCATGGTAACTCTCAGACACAGTGATGATGGGCTGGAAAATTAAGCTTTAGGGCTACCCAGATCAGAGGCATGTGACACATGTTGGCACAGACGATGTATTTCTCTAAAGGAATTACCTTAACACTTGTGAACTGGAGGAAGAAATGGGAGAAGCAGTTACCGTGTTGTGTTTTGGTTTGTTTGGTTTCTTATCAATAAATATTTTTGAAAGTGTCTGTTGTAATCATCTTTGACACATTTTAGTGAGCAATTTGTTGGTCCCATTCAAAGTTTTAAAATACTTCTGTATAAATCTCTAATGATAAATGCTTTATTGTCATTCTTTGATTAAATGGGCAATATTAAAGAAAATAGAAGCAGCTCTTTGGAGTCTGGTCTCCCATGGACATCCAAGAGCTTTTTATATGTAAGACCATCAGGTTAATGAAAGTTACCCCTGAAATTCCTTAGGTACTGGTAAGAGAATAGATCATTTAATTTTTATTAAGATGGCATCTCCACATGGAGTACCAGATCTGTGGGAGAAGTAAAGGACACGACTTGAATGAACTGGAGGTTGACACACACAGCAGGTCATGTAAACCTGAAATTAACTTTTCTACTTGTCATCTTCCTAATTAACATTATGTGACCAAACTACCAGGATGGAATATTATTTAAATCTTTTTTATCCCATTGGAAAATTTACTCTGCCCTCATAAAGCACAGTTGATTGGGCCAGAGATGAACTTAAGAATAAACACTTGGCACAAAATAAGTAACAAAATAAGATTCATTTTTGGAAATCACAAGATTTCCAACTTCCAGATGCAAAGGCCAAGGTGTATTGCTGGCTTTATTTAATTTAAAGTCATATTTCACTGTCTGATATTCGTTCCTGATTATTTGTGTTTTGTTACCATAAATGAAAATTATTCTGCAAGATATGCTCCCTCAGAGAGCAAACACTGGATTGGAGGGATCATTAATTTGATCTCATAAAGCAACCAAAATAATCATTGTAAGAAATTCTACTTGACTCTTTAACAGATGATGCCTATAAAGTAAGTATAAAAATGCATCAAGACCAGCTGGTGTGGGTCAGTGGTTGAGCATTGACCCATGAACCAGGAGGTCACAGTTCAATTCCTGGTCAGGGCATATGCCCAGGTTGCAGACTCAATCCCCAGTAGGGGACATGCAGGAGGCAGCCAATCAATGATTCTCTCTCATCATTGATGTTTCTATCTCTCTCTTCCTCTCACTTCCTCTTTCTGAAATCAATAAAAACATATTTTAAAATGTGGTAAAATGCACAAAAATAAAATTTACCATCTTAATCATTTAAAAAAATTCATCAATACCTTTGCACAAGTTCATTAGAACCCCAAATTGGTTGAGAGCATTTGCCTACCAGTCAAGTCAGAGGAGATGGATTCTGAGTTTATCTGTATGGCCTGTGAGGCCCTATCTAACCTGGCCTTCCATCTCACTCACCTTATCATCTCCCTCTTGCAATCATCTTGGATCCTCCCTGTTTCTCAACACATCAAGCACCCTTTGCTGTCAGGGCCTCTGTACTTGCTCTTTCTTCTGCCCAGAAAGCTTCTCCCAGCATTTTCATGGTTCACTCCACCAATGACTTCTCAATTTACTTAGATGTCATTTCATCAAAGATGTCTTCCCCAATCATCATTTGTAAAATAGCGCCCTATCATCCTCTGTCCCCCTTCCACTCCTTGATTTTTCTGATCACATATCACCATCTGACACATTATATATTTGTCTTTTTTTAATGTCTCCTCCCAAACTTCCCACCACTGAAATGTGAGATTCACAAGGGCCAATTTTGCTGCTGCTGTTTCCTTAGCCCCTCAGAACAGTTTCTGGCCCACAGGAGACCTCAATAAGTGTTAGTTCGATGGATGGATGGATGGATGGATGGATGGATGGATGGATGGATGAATAAATGGCTTCCCCTTTGATATATTCATAACACCAGCCATATCATTCTCTGAAACCTACACTTTAGGGAAGCAGTGTAGTTAGTGGCAGGAACTTGACTTTGCAGCTTGAGATATAAGCTTAAGTCATGATTTTATGATTTATGAAACCTGAAACAAGATAAATTATATCTCTGAGTTTTATTCTCCTCACTTGTAACATTGTTATGGCAATACCTTTCTTACTGAGACACTTAAAAATATAAATCAGTATCTACTACACAGTCACTATGAATATGTAGGTACTTAAAATACTGAAACCCTTCATGACATAGTAGGCATGAATTCTCTTCTATAACTCATGGAGTTTAAGAATTGTCAGCTTTTTGCTTCTGCACAGCAAAAGAAACCATCAACAAAACTAAGAGAGAGCCCACTGTATGGGAGAACATATTTGGCAATGATACATCTGATAAAGGGTTAATATCCAAAATATAGAAGGAACTCATACAACTTAACAAAAGGAAGACAAAAACTTCAATTAAAAAATGGGCAAAGGACCTAGATAGACACTTCTCCACAGAGGACATACAGATAGCCAAGAGACATATGAGAAAATGCTCAAAGTCACTGATCATCTGAGAGATGCAAAAATAAAATCGTCAGCTTTTTAATTTTACTTTTTCTAAAGCAGATAAAACTGCTTTAAGCCCACCTTCCTAATTGGATGAAGGGAAAGTCGATATCAGTGATAATTTGGGACGCTCCTACTCCTTAGGTCTTGTAAGAATCCTAGGTTCCTGTCCACTGCAGACTTTTCCACGAAGCACCCTCTGTTCTTCAGTCCACTCTGGCCCCTTCATAGGCTCATTGCCTGACACAGCAAGTTCCCTTAAGGACAGGTAGCTCCACTTCTCCAAATTGGAGACTCAGAACCTAGTGTCCACTCTCTTCAGGTACTACCATAACTGCTCCCATCTGAGGTTTAGACACCTCTTGTGATGCTGCATGGAACCAAAGCTCTGTTTCTGTCACCTGCAAAACCAACAGGACCCCCCAAAACTCCCCTAACCCCTCTCACTTTTTCAATTGGCTCACTTTGGACTCTCGTAATCCATGAATGTCTTCTCCCCATTGGAAAGTACAGTCTATCATGTATAAGAGGCTGGGCTTTTCCAAACCAAAGTACAGGGCAGGGATTGTCTGTGAATTCCTGGAAATTTAATGACTACTGAGTCACAGAAAGACAGGGACTTGACGATTTTCTTAAGGTATGTGAAGAGAAAATATGTCTATCAATAGGTATAGAACACAAATTATTTTATTCATTATCTTGTCAAAATTTAGTACAATCAAGATTCTGGAAAGTGGAGATAATACACTAAGCTGCTCTTTCATCCTAATCATGATAAACATTCGTAAAGAAAGTTCTCAACCTCAAGAGTTCTTGTATGTTTAAGTATCAGGTGCTTTCCAGGCTTTGCCAGCCAGGGAGTCAAACCAAGGAATAGGAGTCACCAATAATAAAACAGATCGATGATATTGCAGCCTCATTGGAATAACTCTTCCCTAAGTTCCTTCTCTCACAGGTTCTACTTTCAGTTACTTCTCTTTAGTGCTGCTTTTGTTTCTTTAGTCAGCTCAGGATTTCAAGTTCCAGGCACAGAGGTATGCCCTCCCATCTTATCTTCCTGTGGGGCTATACGGCGAAGCTATTGCATTGAAGCTGGACAAATGGTACTGCTACTTCTGATGTTTAATACCAGCATCGAGAGTGGAAAGAGGCTGCCTTTGCCAGTTCCCAAGCCTTGGACGTGAAACTTCTCCTTTCACTAGGAGCTGACATCTTTCTCAAGCTTCTTATTCCTTGTAATTAAACCAGAAAGCCTTGGAAAGTTGCTTCTACCTCTAAAGGGAACTGGTATTTTTCTTGTCTCCCTTATTATTTAGGGACTGGGGCTTCCCCAAGGCAAATCCTTGTCTCCACCCAGCTCATCCCTAAATTCAGACCTTTTCCCCAGAGGATCATGTTTGTTGAATAGTTTATTATTTATAAAGGACTTTTGCATACATTATCATCTTTAACTCTCTCAAGAATCATGCATTACAGAGAGCATTGTCTTTATTTTATAAAAGAAGGAAATGGAGTTTAGAGAAGTTAAGTGTTTTACCCCATGTTGGAGCTTCTAAGTGTCAGCTGGATCTCAAGCTCAGGTCATCTGTTTACAAACCCTTCCCCTCTTGTCCCTATACACCTGTAAAATCCTGATTTGTGTTTCACACATTGTCAAACACAGTACAGATGGTCCTCGACTTATGATTTTTCAACTTTATGATGGTGTGAAAGTGATTTGCATTCAGTAGGAACCAAACTTAGAATTTAAATTTTTGTCTTTTCCTGGGTTAGCAATGTGTAGTAGGATAATCTCTCATGATGCTGGGCAGCGCTGGCAAGATGATTCTGCCCAACTATAGGGTAATGTAAGTGTCCTGAGTTTAAGCTATGATATTCTGTAGGTTAGGTGTATTAAATGCATTTTTTACTTACAATATTTCCAACTTAATAATAGGTTTATCAGGATGTAAACCCATCATAATAGCTGTTCATAATAGCTATCCAATAATTATTAACTTTATCACATTTGCATATGCCAGACCACATGTTCTGGAAGGACAGGGAGGTATTTTCTTGTACTTGGAGGTGACATGGAAACTCTTATCAGGGAAACCTATACATAATCCAATATTTTCAGAAATCAGGAGGCTATGCAAGTAGCCCACCATCAGTAAGCTGTGATTTTTTTCGAAGGAGAAATATACTATAAACCAAGGAGGGGTGGGAAGTGGGAATCTTACAAAAATAATTTGGAGCAAGACATCTACCATTCCTCAAAAGATTGTTCATGGCTGGCATAAGATGTGTTGATAATACATCTACCAAGAGAATATATCTACTGAGAGAAATAGTTCTTCTGGGATAAGAGAGTGAGAAATTCCCGGGGCTTTGAGGTACTGAAGGAAAGAAAAGTCTTGGCATTCTGGACTAGGGACTGCCATCTCATCAGATGTTTATCTGGAGATTTAAGTACAGGGAGAAATTCCTAGTTGACCTACATTTCTTCAAAGACAAAATAAGTTTAGAATTGAACATAGATGTCTAAATTTAAGACGGTTACATTGAGGCAAGTATAATACACATTATGAAACTGGAAAGTATGAGTCATCCAGTCTTTTTGTTGGTTGCACTATCAGTCAATATATTACCTTCACAGGGATTGCAATTATTTTCTCTTGCTAGATGATAATTTCTAGTTGTAGCAATTTGCAGTATAAGGAGAAATATCATTTTGTACAGTGAGGTCAATACTTCAATCATGACAATAACCTAAACTAATGCCATTATTGTCAGGTGTGTGTGTGTGTGTGTGTGTGTCTTTTAAATGTTTTCTTCGTTTTGAAATTGAAAAAGACTAATGCAATGTTTTCAAGCTTATATATAAAAATGTTATTATTCCTATTTATAAATGCAAGAACAGCATTTCCTTTTATCCAATTGTCTTATGAAACACAAACTTTCCCATTGTGTCAGCTCTCTCCAAGTGGGAAGTATGAATGTGGAATCACTAATTCAATTATTTTAGTGTCAATTTTTTTGTTTTACCTGTCATAAGGGCTAAGTATTTAGCAATTGCTTGGATTAAAAAAACCCACATGACACCCAAATGAGTAGAATGTGTCTGATCTGTCATTCACCCATGTACACTACAAACAATTGATCTGTTAGGCCATCAGAATAGCTCTAACCCACTTTCCAATTCTATTAATCTCATGTACAATAACCTGTTTTGCCTGAAAACCATATTGAGCTGAAATTCTCCATTGCTGCTATTTTTTCTCTCCCATTTCAATGGTCTCATCTTTTTTAAAATAGTATTTATTTTATTTTTCCATAACTTAGAGTACTATAAAATTTAGAAAGGGATCATTTATTTGTCTTTGCTAATCAGAGTTTGAATTTGTAAAATGTAGGTACCTTTTCAGTTAGCTGTAAAAGTGTTAGGGAGAGAATTGGATGACAGTGGGTGGAGTTTACTGAGCATTTCATTTGAATAATATGATGACATTATGTATAGACAAATCAATGTATTTTACTCCTTAATGCTTTTCCAAAGGTCAATATTTAGAGAGAAAGTGTCTGTATTTAAGGTAGGCTTACAAGTTTATTTCTTAAAACTTAAAAATATGATTTTTCATTTATTTTTGTTATAGAATGTGCACAAGATGTTCTTGTTCTGCTTTCAAAGGAATTTAAAATTGTTTCTGAGTCCATGTAACTCAGAAGTAATTCTGAGTAGTTTTATAAAATAACAATATGCAATTTCCACTAGAGTGAGAGTCACAAAATCATTATTGTTACTATGGAGTTTCTTAACAATTTAGTTTGGTTCCCAAATGTACATGAATACTTGTATGTGACATAGATTGCCTGGGACTTCTACATTTCTCTGATTTAGCTCTAAAAGAAAAAGGGAGGAAGAGAATTAAGTTCAAGAAAAGCCTTCAGAAGTATAGGTAAAAACAGATAAATTAGACATGAGAAGAAACAATATTTTATGAGCTCTACAAATCACAGTTCTGATAGACACACTTGCTCAAAACTTCCTATTGCATCACAAGCAAACTCCTTAGCAAAGACATCAGTGTAAACAGCGTTGTTCACTCTTGACTCTCATCATTCCCCCTCAAGAAGTTCATGTTATACTCACTCCAGGTGCTCTGTTGTCACACTAAAAATGCCCTGCCTTTGTCCACCCTAATGCTTTTTCTCTCGCCACTTTTCTATCTGGGATGTGTCAGTGCTATCAGACCATTCCTGCCCCTCTTCAATTGCTACCCCAATTGAACGCATCTTTCAAGGCTGTGTTTAAATGGCTTCTCCTTTGGGAATTCTTCCTTAATTCAGCCAGAAGAAATCACTTTGATTTGTTCTGACGGAATTTTGTGACTTTCTGTTCTTATTCACCATAGTCTACCATTTATTATGGTTGTTCACTTTACCTTTTTAATTAGATTGTAGAATTCTTAAGGGTAGAGAAGATGCCTTATTCATTTTTATATCTTCCCAGGATCCTTGCACAACACCTTACTTGTAGGAGATCAAATAATATTTATTGCATTCAGCTGAACTGAATTAACACACTCCACAGAGAATACAAGATTAAGTGTTTTAGTGTATTTATTAAATAGGTTTCTGTCTCTACTTTTAAGTGAACAAGGGATATTTAAAACCACTGGGGAAAATTAGAGGTTTTAAAAATTAATCATGAGCAGAATACTTATCATAATATTCTGGTCAAATGTTGAAGTAGACAGAAAGATGAGATAAACTGGAATCAGCGTTATGTGGTCCTCAAACTATACAGTGGGTATGAGTATAAAAAAATTACCAGGTAGATGGCTTTGGGGGCTAATGAGTTCCCAAGTTATTTAAATGGTCTATCATTTAGAAGTGGCATACTTTGAGGTTCCACCTTGACTGAACTTGAGGCTCTTGTCAAAGGGAGCCTTCCAATCTGAAGAGGCACAGTTGTATAACCTTCTTAATAACCACCTAGTGCTTTTCAGTGAACTGTGTTCTTCCACTGGGACAAATGCCTCCTAATATTTTATATATTCCTGGTCAGTGACTTAAAAAAAACACTACCCAATTGCAGTCTGCCATTCAAAAGGAATATTTCTGCAAAGAAAAAGATGTGAAAATGTAGGCATTCAAGTGAAAATTCAATCCTTCACAGTACAGAGCCTCTGCGAAGTCTTTTAAATGACCCTTTTTATCATGGTGCCATGTCTGTACCTTTCTGAATAGTGAGACCTGGTAAGAAAAATAGATGTATGTATACAAGTGGTTGAGTAATGTATTACTCATATGTACTTCGTTCTTTTTGGCAAACTGACCTTATCAAAGGAAAGAAAGCTATACATTGTGACAAGCTGAGCCTTACCAGAAAGTCTGAATTAGAAGTGCAAGTCCCCTGCTATCTGGATTAAAATGTGATCGGACAAAAAAATCATTTAACCTCTTGAGAGGTGGGGGTGCTGGGGAATAGAGTTCCTTTTAAATCAAGACCAAAGCTTTCTTGTTCTATTTAGATTTAACCATCAGAGATGATTTACATTAAATACAATAACAATAATAAAAAGTTCTCTAAATCCTTGTCAGTTTTTTTTAAATCTTCAAATGAAGTGTTAGATCTTTTTGTCTATACTTTCATAGAGAACTATTTTTAAAAGGTGATGATCAAACAGTATCACCTTATCCAAGGCAAATGTGGGGCCTTATTTTCTACCTTTGCAGGTAACTTTTAAATGAAAAATGAAACTTTTGCATTAATATTGTATAGCAATTAGAAGGCCTTGGTGGTTGAGAAGCCCTTTGGAACATGAAAAGATTCTTTCCACATGCTGACTTAACCCAATTTAGTGCAAATATCAAATTATTTTTATAATTAGTTAGTGGAAGAATTGTGAACCAAATTCATTCATTTAAAAATAAACAGACACATGCAAATCAAAATTGCTCATCTGCATATCTTTTTTCATTGGTAATAAAAAAAAAAACGCTTTTCAAGCAAGTACATAAAAATAGACAAAATATATGGAAGGGTAAAGCCAAGAGAAAAAAAAAATTCATCTGATATTGCACACAGGCACATAAAACTATTGCTATTCTATTCACATTTTAAAAAGTATGTATGTTGCTGCTGCCCAGTTATTGTGCATGTGAATTTGCCAGATCTCGACGTATTTGCCCAATTAATTACTCTGCTGTTCAACAGTGATGGGTAATGGTCCCAGCAGCCTGCTTCTCCCCAGATCACCAGTGGAATTCATTCAGGCATAATGTCCTCTCTTCAGAAAATGATCCCAACAAGCTCTATAATTATTTCTTTTTTTCTTTTGAAATAAAGGCACTGATTCAACTATATGTTAAAACAGTTTGTAGGAAAGAAAGGGAAGTGAAGCAGGATCTCTCTCTTTACCTCTCTGGGTGGAAAGGTGAAAGGTGAGTTTCCTCCCTACCCCCCTACTCTTTCCAGCAGCAAACTTTAATATCCTAGGTAATAAAGAGCTAATATGCTAATTAGGCCAAACAGCAGAACGACTGTCTGGACGACCTTCCTGACGAAGCTGGGGCTGCCAGGGCTGGGCCCCTTGCACACATTTTGTGCATCAGGCCTCTAGTTAAAAAATAATTGCTTATCAAAATTGTTCATCACTACCCTTAATTAATCTATTGGTTTTTTTCGTTAATACAGATGAAGGTGAGTCCGTCTATGTCCAGTTATACAGGCAATCCCTCCATGCTAGTAAGCAGATGACTAAGCTTATGATGTAGCAGATCAAATAAAGAACCCTAGTGAACAAATGCACACAGTCCCCGTAAACTGAGTTAATTAGCATTGTAATGAACTCACGTGATGACTAAACCAAAATCAGAGTACCTCAAGAATCACTTAGAAAGAATGCAAAGTGGTGTGTTCCCCCCTTTTATTTCTAATGCTGGGGGGAGCCTGGAGTCACAGCCTCCTCCCAGCTCTATAGCTCCCCACCTTCTGGTGGTGCAAGCTAAGTCTTCTGCCCAGGTCTGGATGTAAAGGATGTGCAGGGCTCACCTGTGCCTGCTGTAGCAATGTCATTAAGATTTTAGTGTAATGCAGGATGCTGCCAGTTAGAGGTCGCTTAGGAAAAAGAGCTTCCTCCTTTAAATATTGAAATGGACAGACACAGCTCTCTTTGTTTTCATGAGTACTGGAAGGGAGACTAGACATTTGGGCTTCCTTCCACATGGACTTATCTGTTTAGTTAAGGATAAATGTTAAGTGTAGTATATTGAATTCCACTCTCAAACTTTCACACCAATATCGCTTATAAAATAGAAATCCCTGAATGGGACCTGCAGGCCTACATGGTTCTTTGAAATTTTACATGTATAATGGTTAAGGCATCTTTCTACTCGATATAGGATCCTTACTAATTTTATTCAACTACAAAAAATAGTTCCAAGATTTTATCCATAGCCAAAGAGAGGGAGAGATCATTAATAAAAATCAAAGGGAAAGATGAGCATTGTAGGAAAACAGTCAATATTTGGAATAGCATAACCCACTCTTTAAATAACTTTGTGTCACCTAAGATTAATACTTTATTATTCAAGTGTTTTTATCCTTTGTTTCATCTGATCCTTACAATTACCTTGAGAAAAACAACAACGATGGAAGGTATTTTAATTCCCATTTTACACAATAGAAAATGGCCTCAGAGATGCTGTGACAGAGAACATAATTCTCAAACTTCAGTGAGACTTCCATTATGGCAAGCTGACTACGCTTAGAGCTTTTGTTTCTCTTAGGTCAGTGAGACTGGGAAAGTGTTTTTGTTTGCTTGTTTTAATTAGTTTTAGTCTAACTTAAATTTGATTGTTATCTCAAATATGAAACTAAATTGCTTTTAGCTTGTTTTTATATTTAAACCTATATGAACACATAAAATATTATTGTAAAATTATAGATTAATTTTATTATAACATATTTAGTATCATATAAAATCAATATCCCTAAGTCATGGCACATCCATATTTTTCCGCTGATTAGAGTAGGATCTACTGAAGATCTCAGGCACTGCACTTCCTTTTCTAAAGCCAATGTCTATGTATTTGGGGGCAGAATGACATTTGTATTAATAATTGACACACCTTTAAAGGTATAGTATGTGATTAACATTCATGATAATATAAAAATTTTGACCTGAGTTAATTGGTCATTTGATGTATTATCTACTCTATTTCTTACTCTATTTGATTCAATGGCAGGTCCAGCCTTGTGTTAGATGTAGCCAAAATTGCAGTATTAGATTATTGATACTCAGGATTGATGATGAAAGCTTTGTAAATATTCATGAAATATTATTTGAGATTTCCCAAAGGATCAATCTGACAAATAAAATGGATACATTATTTTAAAAAAAACATGTTCACACTTTCTGTGTGATTATGAATACTTTTAATTAAGACACAAATTTAAGGATGGATGCCACAAAATTAAGGATGGATGAGCTTGCTCTGAACATCCTATATAATAAAAGCCTAATATGCAAATTGACCTAATGGCAGAATGACTGGTGGAACCACCAGTCTTTATGATGCACACAGACCACCAGGGGGCAAACGCTCAATGCAGGAGCTGCTGCCAGCCCACAGGCCCCAGGCCAGCCAAGACGGTTGCCAGCAGGGACCCCTGATTGCCCCACTGGTTGTCTCACAGATCAGCCCTGATTGCTGGCCAGGCCTAGGGACCCTTCCCATGCACGAATTTCATGCACCAAGCCTCTAGTACAGTGGTCGGCAAACTCATTAGTCAACAGAGCCAAATATCAATAGTACAACAATTGAAATTTCTTTTGAGAGCCAAATTTTTTAAACTTAAACTATAGAGGTAGGTACATTGTTATTAACTTAATTAGGGTACTCCTAAGCTGGCCTTTGCTAAAAATGTCCTCAATCTGAGGGGTCGACCTCAGCGAACATACCCCCACTTCTTCTAACGCCACTTCAAAATAGACTCGCCCAGGCCGAAAACTGACTTCTGCGCTTGGGCCACGAAGTTTCAATTGCACTGTACGTGCATGCCCACACGTGGTATTTTGTGGAAGAGCCACACTCAAGGGGCCAAAGAGCCACATGTGGCTCGCGAGCCGCGGTTTGCCGACCACTGCTCTAGTAAAAGAAATAATAAAAGATCTAAAGAGAAGCATTAGGAATGACTACTGGGAATCAGAGAGCTGATCCAAAGAAAATGCACATCCACTGCTTAGAGTTTCTTTTCTCCTTTAATGAAAATAATGTGGGAAAATAAAATTAAGGATACATTAACTATCATTTAGCCAGTTTAATTATGATATGGAACATAGGAATCAGTGGGCAGAAGGGTAATCAGTGGTAAGAGAAGGTAAGACTGATAAAATAGACTCCTCATATAGCCTTCTTCCCAGTCTTCAGTCTTAATTGGTGTTAGAAATGGAGGAGGGAAGATTATAATATAGATTTCTTTTTAATTTTCAAACTAAAAAAAAATAATTTTGAGCAATTTTTATGACCTGATTTTGAAATTTAAATGAAAAAGACACACCATGAATTTTCAAAACAGGAGAGAAAAGCATAATCTGGCAGTGTGGGATACATTATGATATCCCATGCTTACTATTTGAGCATGAAAGTAGCATTTGACAGATCAGTTAAGTGAAGTAAGATATTTTAGGAGAAGAAAAAAAGGATAATAAGAAATACAATTATTATCAATCAAGATGCAAAAATATGTCAATACTCTTTTGGGCAAACTAAAATTGCAAAACAGTTTACAAACTAATAAGTGAAAAGTAGAAATATAAAATATGCAATAGGACCTATTATATTCACTTTATCATTATGCTGTGTTTATTATTGCATTTCTTCATGGTAGTGCCTTCATCCTCTGCCTTTTCTTTCACCCACTACATCTGTAATCCAAGAGGGGGTTTTCAAGTACCCATAACCCCATGAAACTGCATGCAAATTTTTTATGTAAGCGTATTTGTATACTTGTGAAAGGATGATCTATAAATTTTGCCACATACCGTAAAAAGCCCATGCCCCCAAATGACTTAGATTCAGCATCCAATAGCTTATTAATAACAACTTCCCAATGATATTTTTATCTTTAAAATTTCTCTATCTAGATTTTCAGTGCTTCATATCCTGACTATACCTACCAGATGCCTTCTCTCCCACCTATCTTCTTTCTCTAATGCATCCTCTATAGCAAATACCACCAAATAGATCTTATCAAAGCATCATCTGTATCATGTCTCAAATCATTTTTTTTAAAAAAAATCCTAATGGCTTTCACTTTACTTATAGAGTGAGTTTAGATTTCTCATTTTGGCATTCAAATCTATCTAATACTGGGTTCTCTACTGCTTCTACTGAGAAGCTGACATTTATGGAGTAGCACTAACGTGCCAGGAACTGTGCTAAGTGCTTTGCATAAATGGACTCATATAATCTTTCAGGTGGCTCTATAACATTGTTCCTGTTCTAATCATAACCTTGCAGGTGCTTTATTGAGGCTTAAGAGATGAAGTCATCAATCCAAGTTTGCACAGTTAGTAAGTGACAGATCCAGAATTCAAACACAGGCAGCTTAGCCCTGCACAAGTCTTTAGCCACAAAGTTCCCACCTACCTACCTAATTTACTACTTGCCATTGTGAACCTTCCTGTCTAGACAGCTGGGGATCCTTACTGTCAACCCAACAGAGCACATTTCTAACTTCAGGCCTTTTTCATATTCTATCTTCCCCATTCTCCAAGGCTAAGCTCAAGTCTCTTCTCTCCTATAATACAATCACTAAGTTCTTCTTGCCTTGGATGACATTCATTGCCCACTTCCTTTGTGTTGGTCATACACTGTTTTGCATTATGACCTTTCTCCAATTGGACAGTAAGCCACTGGTGGGTAGGGCTTTGATCTTACATTTTGTTTTAGCTTCTTCAGCACACTAACCATGCCTTTCATCAAGTTTGCATTTAAAAAATACCCATTGAAGGAATAAATTAACCTGAACTTCTAGAGAGTGTCATGTTTGAAAAGTTATATTATAATTAGTACTCTAACATTCTATTATGTCATGATCAAAGCTCCTGTATATGGTGTCAGGTGGCCTATAAGCTATTACTACCATGCTGAAACTGGCTTTCTATGTTTTCTCAGTTTGCCTGGGATAGATCTGATAGGCAATAGAAAGAAACTACTCTAGATAAGTGTCCCTGTGTGTTTTTAAAAGTATTCATTTTCACCTAAGAAAATTTTTTGTTATGAATGGTAAAACTTATATTACCATTTTTTTAAAAAATGAGTGCAGTATTACTGGGTTAGCTAGCTCTCAAGAAAAGGTTCTATTTAGAGAGGAATCTAAAGATCCAGAGTCAGAATTTCTGCTCAAGGAGGTCAAGAAAATCCAAGGATTCATATTACTAGGCAGTTCTTGGGAACAGTAAGATCCTTCAGTTCCTTTAATCCTTGGGGATACACAGAGCAGTACAAATCTCTAGTACTTGGGCCAAAGTCAGCTTGCCCATCAGCAACTCTCAGGCTGGGCCCTTCCTCCCCAGCAGACACTCCAGCACCAACTGACAGAAAGACAACAGGGAGAGAGAGCATGACCCATATGTTTGAGGAATCAGTTCTCTCATCCAGGCAGAACTATCTACATTAAAACCCTTTATGTTTTTTTTCTCATATAGACACAGAACACTCAGATCTAATGAAAACACGTATTACCCATTGTATTGTTCAGCCTTTAGAAAAATGTGATATGGAAGACATTTTGTATAACAAATCATGTTACAGCCAATCTGAGTAATTATATTAGGTACATGCCTATGTGTGAATTTATAATAGAATGCCTTTACTACTTAAAAAACCCTGAAATTTCGGAAAGTAACTCACTCCAAGAAGCATCTAATCAATCAGTGGATAATACCCAGGTTTTAGATGCATCACTATAAATGAGTCCGCTTGCCTTTTAGTGGTTTAAAATCAGAGCTCAGACTAAATAAAAAATCACTTAAATGCTTACAGATGGAAAGCAGATAATGGCTGACAGAAGCAGGCGTGGTGGAAACCTCTCTAAGAAGTACTGAGGACCCGGGCAAGTTGGAGAACGTGTGCCCTGTCTAAAGAGAACAGCTAATGTTCAGTCCCAAGGGATTTTTTCCTGCAAGAAAGAGGACACCATGTTACAAAACCTCCCAGATATTCATAAGAAGCAAAGTTTTTAAAATATGTGAAATGCTCTGGTTTTTTAATTTAAGAAAAAAAAATTTTTTTTCCAAAAACTGAGCAGGCTAAACAAAGCATATATTGAAGAGATCTGGCCCAGAAGTGACCAATTTGTTGCCATGTATTGAATGATCCATTCCTGCTTATTTGACCCATGCAATGTACAGATATATGTGCAGCTATTTAACATACACTGTTTCAAAAGCCCTTCAAAATTAGAGATATTCAGTTATAATCAGTGTGGCTGAATGAAAAACAACTCTTCTTAGATACTTTATGAAAAATGTTTGGCAGATGGAGGAATAGTATTAGTTATAATGTATTATAATTTTAACAAAACTTTTTATACTGGTCTTCCTAATGTGCTCCATAAACTATAGCTACAATTATGTAAAAATTTCCAAGTGGATATAAAACTGTACCCAAAAGAAAAGTTACTCAATTCTTACTATCCTAGAAAATGTTTAACAAATAATATTCTATAAGGATTAGTCTTGGCCTCATCTTATTTAACAACTAGTAGCCCATCGCGTGATATCGCGTGCAGTAGGCCGCCTGCTGCTTCCACAGGAGCCGTGTGGCTTCTGCGGGAGACAGGAGGGACCCGAGCTGATTCCGCGGGAGGTGGGAGGGAGCCGCACTGCTTCTGCAGGAGGCAGGCCCACCGTCTCTCCGGGCCTGCGCTTGGCTGCAGAGGCTGCAGGCCGGCCCCCCTGTCCCTGTCCATGTCTGCTCCGGCTCTAAGGAGCCAGCCCGAGCCGGGGTGCGGCGGCTCACCAGCCCCCCAGTCTCTGTCTCTGTCTCCGCTCTGGGCCTCACCTGTGCGCACAACCTCCTCCTGTTCGGTCGTGACCTGTTATGGCATCCCGGCCTAATTTGCATATTTCCTCTTTATATACATAGATATCTTCCTACTATACATGACAGAATTGAGTGTTATTCTTTTATTCTGACTAGGGAATTGACTTGATGATCTGCCATTCATCTGGTTCAATTTTTTGTTTTTCTTAATTTTTTTTTTTCTATCTGGCTCAGTTTTAACTCTTGAACATGGTACCTCTTCTTTGGAGTATTCCACTGAGTACATTGGATAGATATCATAGAAATGTATGAATTGAAAATTGCTTCCACTTTAAAGGCTTCAAATGTGATTTAAGATATCAAGTACATATATGAAATGGAATAACAAGGTTATTATACAAACTGGTATGGTAGAAATTAATGCTGAGCAGTGCCAAGACAGAAAGGAATCCAATCAAGTGTGATCAACCACCACAAACTCCCTGGAGGTAAGTGTCATTATTGAACTTTGAAGAAAGTAGAAAGCCAGGCAAGGCAGAGATTAACAAGCCAGTCTAGGTCTACTGTGTGTATGTTTAAAGTGGTAAGACAAATGAGTGATCAAGTGGAGGAATTTCTAGGCAAATGAGATAAATGACAGCAGAATTTTATAAGATTCCCTTATAAAATTCACAAGCACTCTGGTAATGAATCAATTTCTAAATTGCTATTGTAATGAAAGGAGGACATCTTTCTTGTTAGGAATTTAGGCCCTAAATTTGTAAGCAGAAATATACTATTTAAATTTCTTACCTTTAGTACTTAATTTAAATGTTAACCAGTTCAGAATCTTAGCTACAAAATATAATCAGATATTTGTGACAGCTGAAATTACTGTGCTTTTGATACAAAGAAAAAAAGGCAATTTCCCCTAGGATTCTTGTGGAAAATTAATCTGCTAATTTCTAAACCTCACTGTGATTTAGAATGCCTTGTTGAGTCTTGAACACATGCATTGTTTTAAATACAGCAGATGCTTCTGTGTGGGGCCCGGTTTTCCACCCTCTGCTTCGCTTAGGCAGATAGAATGGGGTAGTGCTGCAGCGTAGCTGTGAAGCCCAAAAGAGTAATAACAGCCCAGAACAAAGTGAAAGAAGGCTCCACTATCCAGAATGTCTGTCTCTAAGTGCAGCAGTAGGTGGAGAACACCTGAGCAAGGACATTCATTAGGAAACTTCTATACAGCAAATATAGTCCTACACATGAAAGGGAGACAGGACCCCCTTGATTTGTGTTTATGAGATTGTAAATCATTATTCCAGAAAATATAGACTCTCAGGTCTATAATATAAATGCCAAAGTAAATTAATTTTATTAATTCCATTAAAAGAATCTGAAAAAAAAGTGAAAAATTCAGACATCTGTATCAATCTAAATCTGAATTTACCTGGAAACATACATATCAGGTAAATTCATACTAAGATAAAAATAGGCAAAAAGAAAAAGATGCAAAATGTGATGCTTGCACAGAATTGTTTTCTTTGAAATTCAATCTTAAAACTTAAAAGAATGAGCCAATTATTTTATCCTTGGAGAGATCAGGGTTAAATTATGAAGATCTTAATATTTGTGGAAAATATTTTTAAACATAATTTAAATTCTACTTTTCTCTAGTATTTTAGCTGGAGCTTCTTTATTTATTTCACATCATCCAAAAAAAATACAAAAAAGAAAAAGAAAATTACCTATGTAAGCTTGGTAAGATTAAAACATATACATTTTAATTCATTGTATATAGTTAATTTTTGTTTGTTTTTAAAATATTTGTGGATTTCTTGTTTTTCAGTAATGTTGAATATCAAATTATCTTTTAAGATAAGCCACCTTGAGCAGCCTATGGACTAAAAAGTGATCAACTATACATATTTTAAAGCACCATTTTTCCTATTATAAAGCTACAAACATCTTCGCTGATTACAATTAAACACAGTGTAAAAAATTATCACTCCAATTATAGATCCTTGTTCTCATCAAAATTCAGGACTGTCCTCAGAAAGCAACGTGTGTGATGCCCATATGCCTTCTTCTCTGAAATAAACCTCCCTGAGATTTTTTCCACTTTTAAGAAACACTGAATATATATAGCTGTACTGAATTTATCTTTATCAAAAAAGGAAGTCTATTTTATCTCTTTATGTGATTCTACTTAGAAGAAATGTGGAAAAGCACTATTATGCTACCCAACAGAAAAGTTCTAGCTTTCCAAAGTTTCTTCCTTTTTTTGAATGCTGCTTTAAGAGACATGACTCTCACAGTTCCCAACATTATTGACATTGAAAAGGATAACAAAGCTGCTGAGTTTGTAACATATATACATTAAAATTAGAACAGATATTACGTTAAAAATTGAACCAATATTTCTCAGATTTTATAAGTCACTACTTTTTACATATGGAAATGAAATTGAAGCACATATGTAATAATTACTAGAAAATGTAAAAACTGCATAAAAATTTTAAATTACCAGTTCAGGTAAAGAATTATATAAGAAAATATCTTTAAAAAACTAAGCAGTTTCACAATAAAAAATATATATCATATATATACTTATATGTAAAGATTTCTTATTTAGAATCTACTAGTGCAATTTAAGAAAAAATGGGGGAAAATATCAGTATTTTGTGTGACATGAATTTTTCCCTATAGTTGTTGAAATTCTATAATTGAGGAGGAAGGTGAAAACTCAGAGATGAACTTATATTAAGCAAATTTATACTGAAATTTTATACTTTTTGCTTAAAAAGTATACTAAGTAGGGAAATTAAAGAACATTCTGTTTGGTTCAGCATTTAAAAAGAGCATCCTCACTTTAAGATAGCTGTCATTGTCTAACTTAATGGTGAACACAAATATTCGAAAAGAATACAAGGCAAATACATCATATCAATCAGACTAATGTTAAATGCATATTTTGTGAATTTTTGTTTGTTCATTATTGAATCTGTGAAAGTGAATTTTTAATATATATCCCAAAGAAGGGAAATAACCAATAAAATTATTTTCCCACTGCAAGATTACTTAAAATGTATGAAAAGTTTTCACACCTCTTCATTAACTTTTAAATTTATTTACTAAATCCTTTAAAGTAGATATAGTTTATGAAAAATATTTATCAGCCATTGACCATCATGTATATAAATAAAGTTAAAACTTATAGTTCTTATTAATCTCCAGCCATAATAAAAATGTATGATTTCTTATGCCGTGAGGTCTCCGTACTTTCTACATATATAATACTACAGTTTTATTTTTTGTTTTTTACCAATAGACCTACTTTTTTGGTGATTTAAAAATTTTAATTCTTGATCCATGACAAAAATTAAGCAGTTGGTTGTTATACGAAGTTAGAAATCTGCCTTTTTGCATCATCAAGAGACATCTATACCTCATCACTGAAAACATTATAAATCTAATCTTTTCATATTATCTAAGGAGGCAAGTCTGTATTTCCAGAGTAGAATGGTTTATATCTGTGGGTATAATAAATAAAATATTAACATGTGTGAATCAATGGTATCCAAAGGGAGAATTTCATGCCTATGAAGTAAATCTCAAATAGGAAAGATAAAAAAAAGTGTGATTTTGGTTAAGTGCACTTGATAGCAGTTGAAGATTGACTTGTTTAAAACAAGTTCAAGCACACACACCTTGTATACATCTAAGTAGTGTGAATAAGGCCATTTTAATGGCATTTTACAAAAATAACAATGGAAAGCTGTATTTCTGAGAGTGACAAAAATAGCTGAACTTGTAAACAATACAAGTTTGCAAGTTGGTGATTCAAATGCTGCTTGCAGGGTAGCATGTTCGAGTGGTGGTGATGGAAGAGTGTTAGAGAACATACCTATTTCAGGTGTCTCCAAGGAGGTGGTTCCTTGGCTTTATCGCCTCTCAATCTTTCAACATTAGAGTGCTGAAGGCGACATTTTATTGGAAAAGAAAACCTGGCAGATACAAGCAAACACAGCTTCAAGTCCGTGCGTAACTGAAAGTCAAAACAGGAATTTTAAAGAGTAGTAGGGGAGAAACAATGGATTGGAAAGGAAAGGACAGGAAACGGAAGGGAAGGGAAGGAAAGAGAAGGGAAAAGGAAGAGGGAAAAGGAAAAGGACCCTAATTTTGGACTATATCCACCCAAACCAAAATGGCACCAAAATTTTAAAGCCAGGTTACTTAAACTTCTGGGATATTTTAACCTAAAAATTTTACATTTTTTCCCAGGAAAATAACTCCTGTTGCCTGAATTCTCTGAATAATTATATGACAATTCCTCTTGCCCTGTAGACACGAAATAGGAGCAGGAAGGTTCTTTGAGATCAGAGGGTCTTTGGGAGACTTCTCATAAAGCCACTAGATGGCATGAAAGCACTGCACTGGGCCTGCTTGGCCCCCTTGTAGCTTGCAATGTCCTCAAGGCGTTGATCCCGAGCTGAGAGAGCTCAGTGTTTAGTCAAGTAAGATGCATTTTCTTTCAGAGAAATCTTTCTGTGTCGCATGACACTTTGCAGGACACGAAGGGAGTTTTCCGCCCTCCCCACAAACACATTCAGAAAATGTCGAATTAAATTTGGAAGGGTAAAAATCGTGTCAGTATTTACTGGGGCTTCCTGAGAACTTTACCTTTGGGCTCTGGAGGGGATAGTCTGCTATTTGTTATGCAGCTTCCTTAATAGGTAGTTAGAGGGGAGAAGTCCCTTCAGCAGGAAGCCTGTGCTCAAACAACTGCAGGGAAAGTTTGCACATTTGCAGTCATCTCTCTCTTTTCCCTGATTTTTTTTTTTCATCAAAAATTCTCTTTGTCTTTCTTCATCTGATTCTGAGGGGTCCCTCATTAAGGACCGAATTTAAAACTGAAATAGAAAAGCTGACTTTAAAACTGCTGTCAGAATGTTGGTTGTCCTCTTCTAGTATTATTTACCAGCAAAGCAAAAGGAAATGTCTTTGTACTTGCTTTTCAAATGCAATGCTTTTGCTTCATTTAATGTTTCTGCCTGATCCATAAGCACCTTCTAATCTACCCTTCAAGACATATACTTTTATATTGGGTGTATTTCCAACTTCCCAGTATATGAATAAGGCATACACCTCCCTGTGCCTCCACAACAGGAACAATTACCATATTCCTCCAGATATTATCACTATCTCACTTCACAAAATGTCCATTGTAAAAGCTGTTTTGATCTTTTGGTTAAGTGCCTTAATTTAAAATAATAGCAAAAAGGTAAAATTAGGCCTCTGTGCTCAGCAGTGCATGAATGACAAATCTGTTGTAGTTTGAGGTATACTTTAAAAGATTCCTTTTAAAGCCTCTTATAGCAAATTTGCATAGGATCAAAAATTACATTACACATTGGCAAACTAAATGGCATAATTTATTTCATGTGTTACTGATATGGCTATGTTTATACATATAATGGGGTTTTACAGTTTTGTTATATCACACCAGTTCAAAAATCTAAGAGTTCTAAAAGTTTGTATTGGGTTTTTGTTTTGTTTTGTTTTGTTTTTACCTTTGAGCCGCCCTTGAAAAGGTTTTTATCCTTTGTATAGTGCCTCAGAGAAAGATTATCATTTTTCAAGTATCTTTTTAGCCCCAACTTTAATGAATGTATGAAAAACAGATTTTATAAGGACATTCAATTAAAACATAAAATAGCTATAAAATAGATGAAGAGATAGATATAGATAAATATAAGATATCTTGAAATAGGAACCTTTTGTGTGTAAAACTGACTTGCTTTCTTTAGACATTCTGTGTAATTCACAATTGGTCAAAGGGGTATAATACAAACTAATAGTTTAATACTTTTAAAGTGAGTAATTTTATATAAAGATCTAAAATAATTTCTAGAAGTATGATTTCAACTGATTATGAATAGCCACTAATATTGTTTGTGGAATCTAACTATTTAACACTAGTGCCCATAAAGTCAGTTTATGCTTGAAAATCTACCTGGGAGTATATATCTGTGCTATAGAAACTTCCTGTTCAGTTCTGTTTGATCACTTGATGAAAACTAATGACTGCAGTTAATTATTTCAATAAAAACCTTAAACATTTTTTTGTAAATTTGGATTCCCATATGAATAAATTACTAAACTATTTTCATAAAATGTAAGACAAAGACACTGCCAAATTTTCGTGGTAGAGGGATGGAAGCAACTGACTAATGTTTTGTTTGTTTTTTATATTTATATATTCAAAAAGTTTGATAAAACCTGCAATATAATTTTATGCAAAAACAACCTGGGAGAAAAATAACTTTGTAAATGCTTTTGTAGTTGTACTAGGTTAAGCAGGGAAGCACACATTCAAACTATATTTGGAATCATACCAAGCAAACTTAATCGTATTTGAAATGATTAGTTATGCATACTATTCTCATGTGTCAATTGATGTTCTGTAATATTATTATCTGCAAAATACAAAAGAAAATATATTGATCAGAATCTCACAAAAAATAAGATGGTTTTTTGTTTGTTTGGGAGGATTTTTTTAGAGAGCTTTTTTTCTTTTAATAAGCCAACCAATAAATTGAATACCAAAAAATTTAACAGTTGAATATTAAAATAATGTAATATCATATTTATTCTGTGCCAATGAATAGCACATATTAATAGCAGAGTAATGATAACATAGAAATAAGCTCCTAAGCTTCTCTTACCTAGTGATTTTGTATTTCATGCTTATGGTCAAGATTCTACACAATCACTATACATCTTTAAGAAAAACTAAATAGAGACCCACTAATAATTTGGAAACTGTTAGTAAGATATACTTCTTGGGGGGGAAAAACCCCCATAAAATTACCCTTTTGTGGTTTGGAGTACCATAAATTTGAATTATAATTTTTAAATAAAAAACTGAAATTGAAACAAATTATGAAAATAAAATTTAAAGAAGGCCATAGAAAACACTGGCACACCTTTAGAAGACTAAAGATCATGTCTTTAATATGCAAAATATAGATGAAATGATTAAAAACTAACTATTGATTTGGGAAAAGAATACTATTATTTTTGGCTATTTCATTTACTTTTTTCACAGAAACTTAAGTGATTAAGTCAGCTATCCTAAAAATCAAAGCAGCTATTTTATCAATATATTAATTCTAATTTCCCAAGTGTTTTCACAAAGTTGTCTTCCCACAATGCACTGCCCTAAGCATTTAATGTATGACCAAGGTTGAGTGGTCCACCACGCCCGAAGTGAGAGCCAAAATCTCAGTCTTCCTCAGCAATCACTTCAGCCTCAGAACTTTTAGTTTTTCATCAATCTTCAACTACCAAGGACTACATTTCCACTTCTGCTGAGTACTATAACCAAGAAATAAAGCAAAAAAAGGTAAAATAAAACAGAATCACAAACATTTGAATAAAATTAATTTTGGATGACTATCATTTGATTATATCAAGAATAGTATGTCATTTTGCTCCTCTGAATTGCTGCCTGAGTGAATTATTTACAAAATAGGTAACATTCTTCTGAAATGAACTGGTAAGAAGGAAGGGGTGGGGAGGAAAAGAAAGAGGAGGAAGGTGGAGGAGGAAAGGAAAGAAAAAAAGGTTCAGATGAATTGGAATCTAGGAATCTGAGCTGGAAATACAATAGAAGGGACCGTCATTCTTTCAAAGGTTAGCTTGGGTTAATAGTATACAACTTTATAAAACTCTTCTCTCTGCCTCTATCTCTCATTCTTTCACACACAAGGACACATGTGCCCACATACACTTACACAGGCTTCTACACCAAACTGAAATAAAGGGAGGTATATGTTGCTAATCCTTATGCACAACCATTTGCCCCTGGCATTGGCAATGGCAACAAAAAGCTGACCTCTCTTCCAAAGTTATTTTCTACATTACAGTTCATTAAAATGCCCCTGACGAGAGGATCATGTGAAATAGAAACGTATCTTGTTCCTGAAGGAGAATGCAGGTGACCAGAACCAAAACAAGCCATTGTCCCAGTTTGACTAAACACCAAATATATGAATGTGAAGTTGCTGCTAAATGGGCCCAGATGAGATGGAAGTACAGTCTGTAAGCATAGAAACCAGCACTAGAAAGAAAGTATAGAATAAGAATAATTAATCTGACAGAATATTTGAAGTAATTACATTTTGAAGCCACCAAGATGTTTTTTTCAATTTTCCTCATCAGTCTTCCAGATTTTCATTGTTTATTGAATGATCACATGATAGACCAAGTATATAACCCACTAATATATTGTTGCAGATCACTTTTACCATTTTTCAGAAACAGAGTAAGACATGAAAACACTTGCTAACAACTTCATCAAGAATCCAACGGCTTATGTAGAATTAGAATTCAAGACATTAAAAACCTCAATACCCACTTTAATCCTTTAACCACTAGGCATCACTCTTTTTCAAAATTGTTAGTAGAAACATTACCCTTTTTGTACAACTGTAGATGCCCTATTGATCTGTATCACATACCATTTAACACTGGATGATTTGGCTAGGAAAAGCAATGTTCACTGTTCCATAGCAAATCAGACAACAATACTCAGATTGGCTATAGAACCAGAAAAATAACATAGGAGATGGAGAAACAAACAACCACAAAGAACAAACCTCCACTGCATGTTTTTCACAGCTATTTTTTACTCTGCAAGAGAGCAAAGTAGTAGAGTGCAACTGTATTAAAAGTAAGATTATTTCTGCCTACTGCAGATGCGGATCCTGCCAATGGGAACCTAATAAACCAACAGCTGAAGGCCGTATTATTGCCCTCTCCTCCTCCCCTAGCTCATTTAGAAAATGACATGTTTTTCTTCACAATGTTTTCCCCTCCTCTCTCTTTAGTGGCAGTAATGCTGAATGCTCTTGACATAATTCTTCGTTCACCCCTGACAGTCATTTTTTTGAATACTATGCCAGTAATAAAACACCTGACCTTGAGTCTTTCAAATGGCCATTGGCTTGGGTTACCCCAATTAGCTCGGCTCATCTGGAAGTATCCGGAGGAGTCAGGTGTCTCACTCTTTGCTAAACTCAGCATTATGGGAGAATGCATTTATTTTTCTTTTTCTAGTGGATTTCTTTATTCTTGTATAATCTAAACATAGCAAGTTAACGGGTTTTAAAAATAATCTATGAATACTGTATGTAGAATTCTGGTACCAAATATTTCCACCTTGGAAGTCATATAGGACAACATTTCAAGTTCCCTGAGAGTTGATTTTCAATATTTAAAGATAACTGAAAGAATTATGTATACAACCGTTAATGAATCATTTTATTTCTATATAAAGTAGCTACATGTCTGCATGGCTTAATGACATTAATATGAACTTGTGTGTAGAGCACATATCTGTGGATATCGTTGTGTCTGGATCGATATATTTGGGGGGCACAGATCTCCCAAATCAATAGCTCTTTATTAAAAACTCCTTAGAAAGAGAAAAAATGCATATCACTTCCAGAGTTAAAAGTGTGTTTATCACATGTTTGTGTATTTATTAAATGTAAGATTTTTGCCTAAAGAATAAAGTTGAGAGTTGAGGCTTCTCAGAGAACTTTGGCAAAATAATATGGGCATTTTCAACATAAATGAGATGTAAGAAAAATAAAAGAGAATACTTACGTTAAAGGAAGGGACCTTTTATTTTTAAATCCCTATGAACTAAAATGCAACTTTGTGTATCTGAGCTATCAATCACTTTGCTGCCTTCATAGGGTTTTTAATATTTATCAATGGGCATAGGACTTAACGACAATAATATTTTATTCACCAATCTTTTAGAATTTGTTTGTGCTATACAGTTTTATCACTGGCCACATTTTTTATTCTTTCTTGAGAAGGGTAAACCATAATATTTCTTGATAGACAACACTTGAAATAGAATATGAAGTCCACACAACAGAAGGTGGACAAATAATGCAGAATGAAAAGAATATATGTGTCTTCCAAAGACGACAAGCTTTCTTCTGACATCCAAGTAACTCAGTAAGTAGGGAAAGAGAAATTGAATTTAGCTGATGCAAATGAAATTAAAGCTAAATTGGTTGTCATATCAAACTGATGTTAACTATGTAAATGTTTTCTGTTTATAAAACTACAGTTTAGAGTGTATAATGCTGCAAAAAGTGAGAATATTTTCATGTCCGTATAAAATAAAAAATTAAAAGACAGATTGTGGAATTGTTGAAAAAATTTGCCACTTACCCATGTACTCTTTAAGGGACCATGAGCCATGCAAACCTTGGACCTAGAGTATTGAGATAAACATACACACATCAGTACACATGCATGCTTTTCTGGCCAGGCCGTATCCCATTACATCATTGCTTCAAATGCATTCATTCTCTTCAATATTGTTGGCTGTTTCAGGTTAACTACCAAAATCATTTGCCTGAGAAGCGAGATTTAATTGTCTTACAACTACCTCTGTGATTATACTATTGGGTAGAATAAGAGACTTTTATTCTAGCATTTCTCATTCATTTTGTCATTTCATTCTCTTTGAAAGAGACCAAATGGGTCCCAGCAGGTGAAAGCAAAGAAACCTGAAAGGCCCCCTTTGATGAATGACAATACCACAACTGCCCTCCCTTCCCCCATTTTTGGAGATTATAAAACCTTATTAAATCATGCCCTGTTAGATATTGATTGAGAGAGAGCTAAACTAAAACCAACAATAGCAGCATGGATCAGAGAACACTGCTTTCATCAATGGGCACTAAACACAGCTAAGCTTTCCAATCCTTTTTTGGGGGGGAGGGGAAGAGGGAGTGAAGGGGGCTTTTTTTTTTAAAGTATTTACTTTTGTTTAAACCATTATCTCAGAAAGTCATACAATTATAGGGGCTTTGTCAGTCAAGAATAGATGGTAGTTGCCTAGCACTTCATCTTTTTGAATGTAGCAGTGTATTACACAAACAATATTACACTTGGTTAAGATTCAAGATTATTATTATGATTATTTGGGGGGGGGTTACAATTCTGGGTAATTATCATAATTATTCTTGACTCTGGGACCCCTTTGATGACAAGGCTGCTTTAAAGTAAACCACTTGGACATAACAACCCAAGATATTTGAAAAGAGGCTGCTGCCAGCATCAGAGTGGAAAACTCACCCATGTTCTAAGGCTATCGTGACCATCAGGCTGTGTGCGTTCCTGGGCTGTCTTTCCTGCCATCTGTGAGCACCCCTGCAACAGCCCCTTTATGACAATCGCCTCAGATAACTTGAAGATGTCTGCTTTAGAAGAGTCTTCCATAATAAGACTCTGTGCTAATTAACTGTCAGCTTTTTTTTTTTTAATCATCAGAGTATATTTCAGAAAGTAAAGATAGTCCACCAAAAATTCCTAAAGAATTAAGCTTATGTGCTAGACTACAACAGCTTCTTCTTGGGCCTTACTCTGAGTAAATCTGTTTGCTTTCAATACTTCTTATGTGATAAAGATTTTAATTTTTCTTGCCAGTTGACTACAGGTAATAACATTTGCTCCTCCCCCTAGATTCAATAACTACCAAAAAAGAGAAGAAAAAAAAGAAAAGCAAAGGAAAAAAAAAAGGGAAAGATTGGAGAGAGGGAGAAAGGGAGGGAGGGAGGGAGGGAGGAAGGAAGGAAGGAAGGAAGGAAGGAAGGAAGGAAGGAAGGAAGGAAGGGAAAATAATGCCGGTGTAAAGCAATTTTTAGTTACATGATTTTTTAAAAAAGCGTCAGTTAGTGTTGCTATTGAAAACAATGATAGTTAAAAGGGCCAGATACCACAAGTATTAGTTTGATATCAAAGATAAGTTCCAGTTCAAAATAAATAATCATTTGTAGAAGCAGCATTATATGCCATGAAAATAAAATTTTAAAAATCCCTAGCAACTAAAATTGTCTTAAAGAGACAATGGAAATCAAGGCTTGCACAAAAATAGAAACAAAAATTTAAATATTGAATTTATCTTGGTGACTTATTTTCTACTTGATGGATAAACACAGCAGTAACCACTTGAAAATAAAGCATTAATAATATTTTTTTAAAAAAAATAAATGCATGAAATGCAGTGGTTATTATTTTGTTGTTAAAACACACCTCAGAATCATGAATCTCCAAAATATACACAGGAAATAAATTTTTTAAGTCAGATAAAGTAAACATAGAATATGAGAACAGTATGAAATCACTTTTTTGTTTTTAGGCAAACTTTTATTGTATAACATTTTTACACAATTTTCTAAAATTTTAGTTGAATTATAAATTTTATTTTATTATTGAATGATAAAAAATGTACTCAACACTTTATGTTACTGCTAATCAATATTTTCCATTTTTGGAGTTTCCTGGATTTGTTAGCTTCAACTTTGAAATTAGGCATTACATTCTTTTAACATTTTTAAACATTTGGCATCAAATATTATAATTTGTAAGTTTTATGTTTCTAATTTTATTCCCATACCTCCCTAATGCTATCCTCTAAATAAAAATTTAAAGTATTAAGTGCCTGGTACTTTAAAGTGAACATATCTAAGTATTAGTTTAGAACATTTTGAACATAACAGTTAACAAATAAAAAAGTTGCCAAGCTATGTATGAGATGATATTCTTTTTTTAAAGCATGAAGATGCGCATACATTCCTATAAATGCTGCAAGCCAGTTTCAAAACTTTAAATTTTCATATGCTTCCTAATATAGATAATTAAATGACAAAATCTGTTGCTAATTTTATTTTTATTATATTTGAATTTTTTTCAAGTGAATGTTACTTGTTAATTTTATACTGATTAGTTTGGTCCTTTGATGATTTGTGTTTCCTAAAAGAAACTCGAGTATTACTATATAATAAATTTTTAGTGCAGTCCTCAATTGGCAATTTTAGATTGCCCTCTATCTTAGGGAAGTAGCTAGAACATAAAATAACTAAGTTTCAATAATAGTAATTTTTAAAGTAAACTTTATTTTTCATTTTTTAAAAATGGTGTTATTTTAACTATTCTTTAAGCTGTCTGGAAAATTATATTGAAACAATTATATTTAATAATAAATTAATGTAGTAAAAAATTATCAACATTTTATTTAGTACATTCCCATATGTGAGAATAAATAATAATACTTCAGGTTTGCCAAATAGTCTAATTGTTATGTATTTCCTAAATTATTTCTCTTCAATCACATTAAAAAATTGCAAACAAGTCAGAAATTATTTTGGTTTCAATACTAAAACATAATGATTTTAATTTCTATCAATTTCCTTAAAATTAAAAATTAATTCTGTTTTATCTTTTAATTATGTGTTTTTTTGTGGTTAAATTACTTATACAATCTTTTAGTAAGTTCATTGTCTAGAATTTCTAATGCTTACATCTTTATAAACACTGTGTCCACATTGTTCGTTTTTTAGCAATTGTCACAATACTGTAAAATGATTTTAAGCAATTTATATTGAAACTATAGTAAAAAAGAAAAATTAGGCACATATTCTGTCTAATATTTTCAAATTGATAAGAAAACAAAAAGCAGCCTGTTTTATAGAATTTAACTGTTTATGCATGATCTCATATACTTTTCTGTTTCTTAAATGGCCATTTATCGAAGTGTTAAAGAAAAATATATTTTCTCATATATCTTCTAAAAACCCTCCTAAAAGCAATCTGCAGGATTATATTGATGTATATACAAAACATTATTTCATTTTACATTAAAAAATATTACCTCAAACAGTCTTATGCATCTGACATAAAAACAAATATTGAATAAATTTTTCAAATTGAATAACCATACTATTACCTAAATGCTATTAGCATTTAGTTCACAAAATAGTTTGTTAGATTAAATATGCTTTATTTTTTCTAGTGATAGGTGTGATACTCATTTTATTAATTAGGGTAGAGGGCAGAGCTAATTTTTATTTAAGTTGAAACAATATTGTTTTTAAGAGAAATGTTAATTCAATGAAATAGATATTGAATTTTTTAGATTGAATTGGTAACAATTTAACCATCTCTTTCCAGACACATCTGATAATGTTTATTTGTGGTAGGTTCAGTAGAATGAACTTTGATAACATGTTTCAGTTGTTATTTCTGAAGTTGGTAAGTACCCAAAAAAGTTCTTTCTACACATGAGGATTCTTCTCTTTCAGAATCTTATATTTTCTCTACATTTGATGTTTGATAGATTTAAGAAAATTTAATTTCCCCTAAGAAGGAGATTTTACAGGATTTTTCACAAAGAACTTACTAAAATTGCAAGATGGCTTGAATTTATTCCTAGAGCTTTCATGTGAAGATATTTGGATAGACTCAGCTATAGTTCCTTAAGATTCATTGGGGTGAAAATAAACTATCAGTATTTTATCAGAATATCCAAGAGATAATTGTATAAAGAAGTTAAAGACATTCTTTTGACCTGACAGGCCTTCTAATTCATGCTCAGCACATATTTACAAAATACATGCATTAATTTCCCATTCAGCATAGGGAAATTAAAAACATTACTATTAAGGCAAGTCTGAGAAGCTAATCTCCTTCTTAGAGGAAAAATTTGAAAAACAAAGTCAAATCTCCTTACTGCCAGTCTAAATGTTAAGGTCCCAGGTCCCCTTGGGGGATTTTATAGAAAAGTTAGCAACACTCTTTTTGTGTCTCTTCTTACAAAAATGACCACCATGAAGTTACGAGACATTTGGATGATCCTCCTAACAGAACCTGCACGCAGGTCCCATGGCAGCCAGTGTCCTTCCTCCTCCCCATTGCTCAAACCATTTATCAAACTCTTCTTTTGGAGTTGCCTTCAAATTGACATAATTTTTAGAAAAATATTCTTACTTTATAGTCATTCTTTATTTTAAAACCCAAACCAGAGATATCTACTGGTATGTTTGCCACCCTTAGCTCCATATGTTTCTCAAAGTCAATCTTCCCTTATTGAACAAGATTTCCCATTACAAAGATGTTCAAACGAGTGGGCAGTGGCATCTGAAGGCAATTATTAAAAGAGGATATCCAATATTGGGTTGAGCAATGGTAGCATCACTGAATGAGTAGTTAATACCTAGCAAGATGACCACTTTGAAGCATTTGATTTTGGTGAATGTTCAATTTTATTAAGGAAAATAATCAGTCACACTGCCCTGCAGTCATATCTCACATATTTGCCTGTCTCTCCTTTATAAGTTCTGTCTTCCGCAGCTCTGCATGAAGCATGACTTGAAAACTTATACTCCATAATCAGAGTCCCTTTGGATATATGCCTTATGAGTGAGAAGGCTTCTTTGTTTTTATGCACAACAGGTAAAATTTAAAACACATAGACTAATAATTAATATATTTCCAGATAGTAATGAATCAACACACATGTGAATTTAATTGTTAATTTAGGTAAGTTTAAATTTTAAAAACTAATGGGTCCACAGATTTTGAATACATTCATATGAACATTTAGTTTATGTATCAATATATACATACCCAAATTTAAAATTTTGTTTCTAAAGTATATGCACCAATGCTTAAATGTTTTCAAAAGGTTTGAAAAAAATCACCAATAGTTTTACTAACAGCTGTGCCACATATATATTCTCTTTAGGAATTGAACATTTTTTGTCACAGTATGTACCAAATTTTGACTGACTTTGTTTTACAATTTCTCTATTGTCAATACAGACTGAACATTTTTTGTCACATTATGTGCCAAATTTTGACTATCTGACTTTGTTTTACAATTTCTCTATTGTCAATACAGACCGTATAGTTATAATACACAAGTTTTCCTTCTGAAAATTGTTCCTGTTTGTGAGTGCAACTTACCACAATGAAGTAACTACGTGATGCACATGGTATATGAGAATTCCTAGTCATGCCTACCAATGCAGATGGACTGTAGAATCTTTGGCTGTGCATAACTTGGTATATCTTACCATAATGAACTAACAATTTCTGTAGAAAAGGTAAAAGTGAATCCAGGTTTCTCTATCTTTTAGAGTGTTAACCGTGATGTAACTCCTTAAGTTTCAGAAGCGTCTACCCCCTTAGAAGATGCCAAAAGGAAAATCATAATGGTCATGACCACGAAACCCTGTATTAAATGCATGGTGGGAACTCCATCATATGATTGAGGAATGTGTTGTCTTTTATGTGGCCAATTCATTGTTTTTTTATATACTGTATTATAGTATTAAGAGTTTTTAAGATTGGCTTCAAATGTTCAATCACTGATTTTCTCTGTTAGAGAAACCATTTTTTACTTTATTTGTGCTGCTCTGTAATTACTCCTAGATATTACCAACTAATTAGTACCCAGTATTTTATTTGTATGTTATATCATGGTTTAAAACTTAGAAATTAGTCCTTGCAAGCCTTGTTTCTGAAACCATAAGAGGTTTTTTTGTGAACTCCTCCTCCAATTTTAACTGGAAAAAAACAAAACAAAACAAAAAAAAAACACAAAAAAACATGCCAACCTCTTGGGTCACTTTATATCTCTTTTGACTTGGATAAGAATATAAGGCTGAATCTTTGTAACAGCTCAGTACAAAAAAAATATAAAACTCCATTTCAGATTACTGCAATGTATAGGTTTCTGTGATACATTCAGTTTAGAAAAAGAAAGCTGGATTACTTGAGAAAATATTTAACATCAAATATGATAGATCTGGATAACTGCTTTCTTAAAATACTGAAATAGGCACACTGTCTCTAAGGCAAATTTGAGAATAAAGAGTGGGAATTTGGAAACATATTTTCCTTAGGATTTTGGATTTACTGTGGGGGCAGTCATCCTGAAGCTCACAGATGTCACCTTACCCCATCCTACCTGGTACCCTCTGCTGAAGGGATAGAAAACAATTCCCTAGGCTTCTGATAGGTCTGGTCGTTCTGCCTCCCCACTTCTGGCTTCCTTTACTTTTTCTTCTTGTTTGTTTGTTTGTTTTTACAATAGTTTAGCAACTGCTAAGCATCAGCCTGTTGAAGTATAGCAGTTGTATTCTGGTATTGGGTTGGTTCTTAGAGCCATGGGCTGGACTATCTTTCTGATCTTGTGGCCCCAAAGTTTTTATTTCTAGTACAGTAAGAAATTTTAAGCTCCAACATCTAACATCTGAGATTAGCTTCTACATGGACAGGACCTCAATGTTGCTTTCTTCATGGGTATTAGATTTAAAATTTCTGGGGGACAGAGATCCTTTTATTTGCTTTTGCTCTTAAATACCCCTTCTGACTAACAAAATTTGGTTTTGTTTACAGGTTTTAGGGAACTTTGTTGGAGGCCTTGTCTGGCATTAATACTCTGAAGTGAAACTTATATGGTCTATGAGGGAATCCAATGAAAGATACCGATTGGACACAAGACAGCTGACAGTCAGCTGGTGAAAACCTTTCCTTTCTCACCAGCAGTGTGCTTTTGATGTGCTTTTCCTCAGACTTCCAGACTTCCAGAGACAGAGTCATTTGCTTTGGCCTGTTACTTACTTGTCTAGTTTAGAATGCCAATTGTACCAGGACTGGATTTAAGAAGCTTTGGTGGGGGCGGGGGCAGAGATCCTTTCATTTGCTTTTGCTCTTAAATACTCCTTCTAACTAATAAAATTTGGTTCTGTTTACAGGTTTTAGGGAACTTTGTTGGAGGCCTTATCTGGCATTAATACTTCCTCTGAAGTGAAACTTATATGGTCTATGAGGGAATCCAATGAAAGATACCGATTGGACACAAGACAGCTGACAGTCAGCTGGTGAAAACCTTTCCTTTCTCACCAGCAGTGTGCTTTTGATGTGCTTTTCCTCAGACTTCCAGACTTCCAGAGACAGAGTCATTTGCTTTGGCCTGTTACTTACTTGTCTAGTTTAGAATGCCAATTGTACCAGGACTGGATTTAAGAAGCTTTAGTCTGCCAGGCTAGTGTGTCTCAGTGGTTGAGTGTTGACCTATGAGCCAGGAGGTTACATTTTGATTCCTGATTAGGGCACATGCCTGGGTT
>NW_005363247.1:1005575-1007811 GCF_000412655.1 Myotis brandtii
TCTCTCTCTCCCCTCTCCCTTCTCTCTAAAATCAATTAAAAAATATTTTTTAAAAAAAGAACGAAGTTTTAGTCTACCTATCTGGAAAGTCACCTCACCCTACCTGCGCTGATTGTCTACCAGTACTGGCTTCTGCCTCATTTCTTCTGTCTGGGCAACTATCTTTATTGTTGCCTATAGCATGTCTTTGTGTGTGCATGTGTGGTAGCTGTTCGTTTGTTTCTTCTAGAACAAGACCCTTCTTGCTCTTATTAATACCCCTTGAGGCTACAGTCAGTCTTCAAACAATCGTGGGACTTACCTCAAGCAAATGGACTGTATATATTTACAGTATCAATGCCAAGATACAGAATCCTCCGGCACACTGCCCCTGTCTGCCTTTTGAGACCCTGCTCACCTTTTGGATGGATTCCCCACCTGGGGCTCTTCTCATTAATAGACTCATTGCCACTTAACAGCACATTTCCCAGGTCTGTGCCACATCCTCCAGAGAAGGCGGCTTCCAAGTTTGTGTTGAGCCAGTCAGTGCCCACCCCATGGCTACCCTGGTCCAGGTAAGAGCTAAACTTAAGAGTTTAGTGAACTTAGTATTAGAAAATTATTTTAAAATACCTTAGAAAATTTAGATCCCACCTCCACCCCAGTTTAGAAAGAGGCAGAGGAATAGCAAGAACCCAGTAAAAGTCAACTGGCTTTCTTAAAATAATAATCCCAGTATATACACGTAGATTTGAAAATTATTTCATATTTTGACTTTGTGTTTAACCATGTTAAAACATGTTCTGAACAACACAAATGCTGGATTTCTGTCTCGTTATGCCTCCATGCCTGAATATATAAAATGGTTATTTAAAAAGCAGATGTTATTTTTAAAAAGTGAGGCACAAAACACTTTTTTATATGCCAATCATTGATCATGTTACCAATAATAACAAATCACCTGGACATTTGAGAGCAATTTACATCAAACTGGTGCTTTTCTGCATAAGGATATGCTGATTAGCCAATGGGAAGGGTAGCGGTCGTACGCCAATTACCATGTTTCTCTTTTATTAGTGTAGATTTTGACTTTGTGTTTAACCATGTTAAAACATGTTCTGAACAACACAAATGCTGGATTTCTGTCTCGTTATGCCTCCATGCCTGAATATATAAAATGGTTATTTAAAAAGCAGATGTTATTTTTAAAAAGTGAGGCACAAAACACTTTTTTATATGCCAATCATTGATCATGTTACCAATAATAACAAATCACCTGGACATTTGAGAGCAATTTACATCAAACTGGTGCTTTTCTGGAGAAATATTTGCCATCCACATAATTTATGATGATATTTCCAGTTAATCTAGTTTCTACCTGGAATATGTAGTAACAATAAAAAAGTTGCTTATGAAAGCCCACTTTCTAGACAGTATATACTAACTCCTATGGAAATGATCAGGAGAGGGAGAACTTTTCTCTACTTATAACTGCTTACAACAGAAATGATGCTCATTACTCAGGAGAGGGAGAACTTTTCTCTACTTATAACTGCTTACAACAGAAATGATGTTCATTACTATCTATTTAGAAATAAAATCTATTTCTACAGTTCTGTGATTCTTATTTCTTTGTGTTATATAATAAATGCTTCCCATTCTAACACTTTTTTTATATCTTATGTTTTTCAAATTAAGTTTGCATTTTACCCAATCTGGACCTTAGCAAGAAATGAAACAATATCTAATCACAGGCTTAAAAGCAATTTTATATAATATATAGGAAGCTATTATACAAAATACAATATGCTAAGCTATTAATGACTCAAACAATAATTTATAATTAGTTACTAGTAACAGTCATAACTGCCACCTGAAACTAAGTTTTCCTCCATCACTCTTTATCCTGGACAAATTCAGAACATGTTTTATAAGTGAGTTCTTCATGAATATTTTCCAAGAGGGGGAACTAACAATAGCATTTGTTTTGTGACCAACAGAGTCATGCTTACATAATTACATCTCTGCAAACAGTTTTAAGTAGACGATCTTCGGTGTAGAAAAGAGACCTGCCAGTGTCTAGCTGCTTTGGTTCCCAGCTCATTTATTTTTATTGATTTTACATTTTGGCCAGTTAATGTGTTTGGTTTATAACGTTGTTGTTGTTGTTTTAATTTAAGAGGATGCCTGTACCCATTGTAACTTCTCTGGCACTCACATTCTGAATGACAACTGGTGGTGGAGGTGGAGGGGGGGT
>NW_005363247.1:1007884-1012564 GCF_000412655.1 Myotis brandtii
CCCCCTGAGAGAGAGAGAGAGAGAGAGAGAGAGAGAGAGAGAGAGAGAGAGAGAGAACACCAGAATTTCTTTTTCTTGAATTTCTAATATACCAAAATAGGAAGTTAAGAACAAACAAGGATTCCAAGTTCACTTGTGATTTAAGAAAAGAAAATAGTTTCCACAGGAAAATCACATACTATTTTTTTTTATGTTTCTGCATTACATGTTAGGAATGCAAAAAGAGGCCAGTTTTTTTTTTTCAAAGAGGCAAATAAGAGAGTGAAGAGATACGGCTAGTTTCTATTCTCTAGTCCCCTTATAGAAAAACAGACTGTGGTTTTGCAAGTGATGACATAGTTATATCTTATTCTCAGTGAAATGACAGCCACACTTTTAGTTTTTGTATTTAATTTCTGTATTTCTGTCCAAAAATATTTCTTAAAAAATCAGTTGGTTGCTAAATAAACCTTAGAATAATTTACTAGTTTGTTGGGAATGTTGTGGAGTATAGTTTTAAAGTTTGGGTATTTGAATTCATTTTAGAAAAATTTTGGAAAATACAGTTATCAAATGCAGCTATTTAATCAGTTGTTTTAAAGGGTTAATTGTATACAGAAAAAAATGTCTTCTTTATATTTTTTACCAGCCATTAACATAGCTGCCATGCTGTGATTTTCTCCTTCTTGACTGTCTTTAAATAGATGTACCAAAAGAAATGTTACGTGAGTCAGTTGAAAGCCTTCTTGCTTGTTCCATAATTAAATAATGCCATTCTTAAAGAAAAATATCCATTTTAGGAATTTGCTCTTAAGAAAAAAAACACCCTTTCTTTTGAACAAAATACAGTCAATGCATAAAATGGCAGTTTGAGACTTTAATGTAAGGATGATTGTCTCAATTTCCCTTTTAATTCTCTTAGTGTAAAACTAGCTTTTTCATTGACTTCAAAATCCTGAATAAAACATAACTCATTTTATTTTCCTAATCTGTAAGTAAAGATAATACTTATCATATACACTATTTTGAGGAACAATATGTAAATGGTATTAAATTATTTTAATTAAAGTGAAGCAGCTCTCTTGAAATAAGGATATTCAATATCAATTGTTTTAGACTCCAAATCAGGCTGTTGTCTTAGCTTTCAATTATTTGGTCTGTTTTTTATAAAAAGGAAGAATTCATGATGATTTGGTGGATGCAAAGCACAAATTACTTAGCTAGCTAAGGTAATGTACATATATGGATAGTATTAAACTTTCAGGTGACTTGAACTTTTTCATTCTATGTGTATCAAACGTTTATTTAAAAATAAATATTTTCAACTATTTTTAAGAGAGACAAAACACTAGAGAAAAGTAGCAGAGGGCAATATTTTAATAGGAAAAGTCGGGCAAACCTCATTCATGTGGCATTTGTAGATTTGTCCCGATATTTCCTGTCCTATATTCAAACCTGTCTTTTTTTAATTAAATATTTGGATGTAACATTGGTTAATAAAGTTTTGTAGGTTTCAAGTGTACAATTCTATGATACGTCATTTGTGTTTTGCATTGTGCATTCACCTCCCAAAGTCAAATCTCTTTCTGTCACCATATATTTGTACCTTTTACTGCCCACCCCCCTACACACCTCTTTCTCTCTGGTAACCACCATAATGTTGCCTGTGTATATGATTTTTTGTTTGTTTGTTTATTTGTTACTTTCAGTTTAATATCCCACATATGAGTGAAATCATATAGTTCTTGACTTTTTCTGTCTTATTTTCTGACTTATTTTACTTAGCAAGATAGTCTCAAGATCCATCCACATTGTTAGAAATGTCAGTATTTCCCCTTTTCTTATGACTGAGTGGTATTCCATTGTGTGTGTGTGTGTGTGTGTGTATCATATATCTTTTTTATCCAATCATCAAACCCTTCTTTTCATACTCTCCTTTACCTAGCCTATCCTGACCTGCCTCTCTTAGATTACATGCAGGAGTGTTTGTGTTGATCCCTTCACCAATGAGTGAAGAATTATGATGGGATAGAAAAAGAGCTATAATAATTCACATAGTTTAAAAAATCAGACTTCATCTCCTTCTCACCAACCCTGATTGTGTCATCTAAATACACAAACACCTCCTCACTTCCACTCCCCCATCCAGTCTCCATTTCTTGACTCTTCTGGGAAGTTACAAGAATACTAGGGAGGGCATTTTAAAAGAGAAAGGGAGTTGAAGTAGAGCAAAGAATTAAGGCAAAAGATGAGAGAGGTCTCTTGAGTAGTTTTCACACACTTGAAGTGTGGGGAGTAGAATTAGGACAACCAAAAGAATTAGAAGATGGCTACACTATAGCTACATAAATCATCAGGGCTTAGAGTCAGAAGGCATGGTTTCTAATTCTGCATTTACCACTCTTGCTCGGTGGCCCTGAGCTAATTATTTAACCTCATTTGTAAAATAGGGACAGTAACAATCCCACCTCAGAGACCCGTTGTGAGGATTAAATGAGATAATGTGTATAAAGCACCCAAAAGAACACAATCAGTAAATACTATTCTTATTATTGTACCTGTACTCATCAAGCATTGCACTGACCACAAAATGATAGATCTAAAGTTATTATTTATCTCAAGAGCCTAAATGACCAGACGAGAGCCTGACTCCAGAAGTAAAAGCCCATTTTTGTCATGTTTTAATGGTGACACCATCTTAAAAGGCTTCAATGAACCAAGCCAGGCACTGCTAGGGACAAGGTAAGTCTTTCACGCTAAGGTAACAGTGCTACTCATTGGTTGACAAGGATTATTATCCTGAGGTTCAGGGATACCCACACACCCAGGCTCTCAGGAACTTGATGACTTTCTTAGAGAAAGGGGCTTTAGCTTTTAACAAATGTCCAGTGATGTTCAGAATGTTAATGAGTACGCCTGCCATCTTAAGTAAATGTATAGTAATAAAAAGGTAATATGCTAATTAGACTGGATGTCTTCTGGACGTCCTTCTTGATGAACCCGGGGCCAGAGGGAAGCCAACCTGGGTCCCGGGTGCCTGCAGGCTGCCGAAGGAGGAAAGCCTGGGTCCTGAGTGCCAGAGGGAAGCTGGTGCCAGCAGCCGGGGGAAGGAAGGCCTACTCTTGTACAAATTTTCATGCATTGGGCTTCTAGTATGTTAATAAATATGCCTGCCAGGTTCCCACATTGATTCTGGAAACCCTAGCTTTCTGTTAGGCAGGTGATCTGCGTGGTCTGAATAGGACAGATCTTAGAATATTTATATTTCCTTCAAGTAACCCTTTACATCCGAAGACTTGATATGGTTCTCCTGCCCTTAGGTTTTATTGATGGATTAGCATCTTCAGGACTAGAAAGGCTTTTTATAAGTTCCCTTGATGAAAGAGTTTTGGCCACTGTATTATGGGTACTTGCCTAAAATAGGTCTATGGGCCCCTCAGGCAAAGTCCAAATACTTCAACTGTGAAAACCTTATGGCCAATCTGTCTTGCCAGTCCCACCATAGGTACAAAAATATATAAGGCAGACTCTCCAAATATATGACTTAACCAATTTAAGAAATTGGTAGTATAATTTAATCTATAATTATTTGGGATTCAGAGAAGGGTTTCCCCATTTGTCACCTGTGTTTTGACCCATAACAACTGTTATCAACAGTTTTCCAAACACTTCATCCTAAAGTAAGAGCCAGTCATGTATAAATTTAAATATTTTTGAATTATTTGCAAATAGCACCTCAAACGTCCTATTTTGTAAGTTATTTGGTATGCAAGACTTCCTAGAATATTTGGTACAATCTCTTCAAGGCCATTTTTTTCTCTAAAAATAAAGATATTCATTTTTTTAAAAAAAAATATGACAGTAAATTAAACTCCCACATGGCTCAAATTGAATCAAGCACTATAACCCAAAGATTTAAATAAATTCTGACTTTGACAAAATTTATTTTTACCATTATCAGTAACCACCATGTGTATTACAATACTGAAGTCAGTGCTGGGACTAGTTAAAACATTTCCTCAAATAAGTTTTTATTATAACTCACATGTTTTTTCTGATAGCAAGTATTAAAGGCATTAATTAAAAAGTATTTCCATGCTTTACAATGAGATATAAGCTATTAATATTACATATTTGTGTGGATAGTTCCTATAATAATATATATACATAAAGGCACTGCTTTAGATATATATAATGTTAAAATACAAGATAATTTTGTTAAATAAGAGAAATGAGTAATATTTGGGATATAGCAAAGCATGTGACATGTGGAAACTATTTCTTGAGCTCCCATTTATGTATAAAACTAGAGGCCCGGTGCACAAAATTCATGCAGGGGTAGAGTCCCTATGTCTGGCCGGTGATCAGGGCCGATCAGGTTCCCCGCCTCCCAACCTCCTCCTTCCCTCGCTCCCTCAGCACCCCGCTGCCACTGCTGATTGCCCACCATGGTCTGTGCCGCCCCCTGTCGGTCAGCACACGTCATAGCAAGCGATCGAACTCCCAAGGGGAGACTTTGCATAACAGCCTTTTATAAATATACTAGAGTCCTGGTGCACAAAAATCTGTGCACTTGGGGGTGTCCCTCAGCCCGGCCTGTGTCCTCTTGCAGTCTGGGACCCCTCGGGGGATGTCCACCTGCTGGCTTAGGCCTGCTCCCCGGGGGATTGGGCCTAAGCTGGCAGTCAGACATGCCTCTGG
>NW_005363247.1:1013893-1020612 GCF_000412655.1 Myotis brandtii
TTCTGCTGTTAGGGTCAGTTTGCATATTACCCTTTTACTATATAGGATAGAGGCCTGGTGCACGGGTGGGGGCCAGCTGGTTTTCCCTGAAGGGTGTCCTGGATCAGGGTGGGGGTCCCGCTTGGGTGCCTGGCCAGTCTGGATGAGGGGATGATGGCTGTTTGCCGCTGGTCACACCCCCTTCAGGGTGGGGGTCCCCACTGGGGTGCCTGGCCAATCTGGGTGAGGGGCTGAGGGCCGTTTTCAGGCTGGCGGGTGACTGAAGCTCCCAACCTCTCCTTTTTTTCTTTTTTTTTTTAATTCTGGGATTTATTTACCTTCTATGGCTGTCACTGGAGCTGAGAGCTAGCTTTAGCTCCGAGGCTCGGCTCCAGCTCTGAGACCTTGGCTGCTGAAAGCAGGTATCTGGGCTTTGTTTAGCTTCTATAATTGAAACACTGTTGCAACTCCAGCTCTGAGGCCTGGCTGGCTGAAAGCAGGTTTCTGGGGATTGTTTAGCTTCTATAATTGCAACATAGTTGCTTAGAGTGCAGCTCAGAGCTGGGCGGCGGCAAGCGGGGAACCTTGGCTTCCTCCATCACTGGAGCAAGCAAGCCTCCTGTTCGCTTCAGCTGCCTGGCTGCAGGCCGCCATCTTGGTTGGCAGTTAATTTGCATATCGCCCTGATTAGCCAATGGGAAGCGTGTCAGAGGTACGGTTAATTACCATGTTCGTCTATTATTAGGTAGGATAGATATATGCACTGAGAACTAGAGTTAGACTATATCAAACTCAGTTGTATTCACTACCTACAGGACCACAATATCATCCCTGTTTTCAATTTGGCTTCACTGACCTGAACTCAGAGACACTGACTGCAACTAGGGCATTCTTTTTTTGTCACTGAGTGAGTAGTTTGTGGGATCTGCACTTCATAACCAGGTAAATAACGAAATTTGGATTCTTTATAAAATAGAAAATTTCAGTGAATTTTCTTCTTCACTTTTGGTTATTAATAGTTTCTGACACAATAATAACTATACTATACTTTCACATTATTTTCTCCTACAAGTCTTCAGTCCCTACCGTTTAGTCTATTCTGTCAGCTAATTAAACACATAAACCTGTGAGGAAGCTACTGTTAAATTCACCCTGATTACAAAGGTGGTTTTTGCAATAGGCCTCATGTTTGAAGTGCACAGTGTAATCTCCTCCGGATGAACAATATATCTGCTTACAAGCTGCCAAGTGATATTTATGATGGCTTCAAATTGGACATGGTATCTAATCACATACCACAGCATCTGTGAGAAAAAAGTCTGGACTTTACAGAATAGCTTAGATAATCCACTGAGATATTATATCTCTAAAAGATGTGTGCATAATTTTGTAAAAGAGGTGGTAAATTGAAGCAGAAAATAGATATATATTCAAATCATTTCTTCAACCTAAAAATACTTATTTTTCATGTCTTTCCAAAAAACAGATGTGGTTAGTTTTATGTCCTAACTTTTTAAACAGTGTTCTTTGTGGCTGCACTACTTAAGTCAATCTATCTGTTTTCAGTTACAATAAAGTATAAATAGTATATACAGAAATATTTACTGTCTGCTATAAATATGATTAATTAGACCAAATACACAGAAACTTGTTTTTGCATGCTGTAAATCACATTTGATTTCAACAAATGGTACTACATAACCCTTAGTAAACTAAACGCTTTTTGACTTATCATTGCTAAATAATTTAATAAAGAGAATAGCTAGGTAAATGATGTGGAAAAAATATCTAACATCACTCCTATCAAAATAAAAATTGTTTTGAAAATGAAACACAGTAGCTAGTGCAATCATTTTCTTACCTTTATTTCAGTAAAACACTTTCCCCCTAAGATCTACACACAGACACAATTTACAATGTACGTGTCCTTGTGATGCCTCAATTCCAAACTGACAATATTTTTCTTTTAATTATCTAGTTTTATTTTTAGACATGGAACAATTGATTCTACATGTCATTGCACAAATACATTTGCATGTAGTATTATAGGATATCATGAATTTGGGAGGTACATGGGGTGGAGATAATTACTAGTAGGTAAAATTACTCTTGTTGATATCAATAACAAATATATCATTGAAAATTATAAGTGTAGAGTATAGTGTTTTGGATCTTTGGGCATCAGATCTATGTTTTTTTACATAATAACTTTTTGTTTTATTAAGTAACACATCCTGAATATGCTTAAAAGCAGATTGGAAAGATTTCAGATCTGGGGCAAAGAGTGAATCATTTATTTGTGTTGAATGTGGTTAAAATACTGTTAAGGAACTTTAAATTTTGAGTTTTCTATCTCAATTTCTTGGACGTTTGAGAGATGTATTTTTTTTTCCTACTGAAATTCCCATCATGTCTAATGCAGCCCTCTAAGATCTCAAAACATTCTGGAGGAGTAATTTTTAATGAAAGAAATCACTCCCCAGACATACATATTGTGGGATAATCATAAAGAAATAAGGGAGATCCCTCATTTGTATTACATTTCACAGTGGGTACTTTCACTGTTAAACTGTTCAAACTTGATCTGATTTTAGGTGATCTGGGATTTTCCCACTATATCACTGACCTATATTACCTGGTTCATTGTGAGAATAAAGAGGGACTTGGCTAGAGTCTGTTAATAGAAACCTAATATTCCCAGATGAGCTTTTCGAGATTTGCACCTTCAGTTCACCTGAGGCATTTTTGCAGAATTATAACTTAATATAGTTAGTAAAAACCTGGATTCCCAGGTAAATATTAGGAAAACGTTCTTTTCTAAAACTAATGTTCCCTCACCTCTTTATCTCCTATTATCCAAGTCTTGGTCCCATCTAAGGAAATAAAAGGAAATGAGACAAGTTAAAAGTGCCTAAGTGCCTAGAGAAAAGATTCACTTGGATTTTCACAATATTGTGGAGAAATCTTCTAAGCTGAACACCCCCTGTGACTCACTTTCTTAAAGAAAATACTCTGCCTCCTATAGTTAAACTCAGCCCACTTCCCAGTTATCCTCATTTGCCTATTGTCTATTGTGATTCTAATCCCTAATTACTTACATTTACATCTGTTAACAGAAAACTTCTAATTTCCTAGATTGACAGTAATTTAATAGTCACTAGAGACAATGCTAGGTTAAGATAACAGGAAATTCCAGAGATTAGGTATAAGTTATTGCTACCTAAAGACAAACAACAAATTACCTCTTCTATACATGTATAGTTTTCCTCAAGAAAACCTATTTTATATACTATTTATAACACTTAAGTTATTCACTATATACAACCACTGAATTACATGATTTGAATACAACCCAGTGAGGGAGAGAATAACCATTTTGCAGGAGATAAATTGATCTACTAAATTTTACCTGTGGGTTAACACCCCAGTAGGATCATCTGGAGGGCACTGATGAAATTGGAATCTCTTAGGTACAAACTAGCTCCCCAGGTGATTTTCATACATATAGTAGACCCCCCTATTAGAGGTTTCACTTTTCAGTTACCCATGGTCAACCATGATCTGAAAGTATTAAAATAAAAATCCCAGAAACAAACAATTAAGTTTAAATCACACGCTGTTCTGAGTGGGATGATGAAATTTCATGTTGTCCCACTCTGTCCAGTCTGGGACATGAATCATCCCTTTGTCCAGCATATCCATGCAGTAAATGCTACCTGCCCATTAGTTACTTAGTAGCTATATTAACTATCAGATATAGACTGTTGGGGTACTGTGGTGCTTGTGTTCAAGTAACTCTTATTTTACTTAAAAAATGGCACCACAGTGCCCTGGCCCAGTGGCTCAGTTGGTTGGAGCATCACCCCATGCACCAAGAGGTTATGGATTTAATTCCTGGTCAGGGCACATACCTAGGTTGTGGGTTTGATCTGGGTCATGGCACCTAAGGGAGGCAACTCATCAATGTTTCTCACATTGATGTGTCTCTCTCTCTCTCCCATCCCCTCTCTCTCTCTCTCTCTCAAATCAATAAAAACATACCCTCAGGTGAGGATTTTTTAAAAAGGCATCAGAGCACAAGAGCAGTGATGTTGGAAATTTGGATATACCAAATATAATACATAATGTGTATGTATACAGAGAAAAAATAGTATATACAGGGTTCAGTACTTGAGGCACCCACTGGGGATCTTGGAACATATCACCTGCAGATAAGGGTGCCTATTCTAGTAGGTTAAGAGCCACCAATATAACACATTTTTAAATATAATTGCTGATACTAGTAAATCTACACATAGTTTCATACTAATTCAAATACATATTTATAGTGACCTATATTAACACCATTGAAAGCTAAGTAAGTGGATCATCTTAAGATATTTTAAAGCCAATGCATTATTACAGATGATTTCATATTTTTCTTTAGGAAATAAATTATATCAAGGCAGTCTTTGATTCAAAAGGCATCTTATGAGGCTAACAGTTATGTTTCTATGACTTCCTCACTCAAGTGAAAATCTTCTTTTTGTGTGTGTGGCAAGGGCAGATATTTTTTTAACCAAAAAATGTTATTTGATCTGATTTCTATGGAATGCCTCATGTTTTTGATACTGTACTAGGTCCCAGGAATAAATGTTGATAAGAACAACCCCTAGGAGAAACAGTTCGAGCTCAGTGTACTCCCTGAGTTGCTGAGAACCTAGGAAGGTCAGGGAGGCTAGATTATGAAGGGCAAAATACCAGAGAGAAGAATGATTTACAGAGAATGTACCTCAAAGATCTGCAGAAGGCCCCCCTTGAGTTTTCACTGCAGTACTGATCACATGTGTGTAAAGAAACTACCAAAGGCCAAGGAAAGAACTGCCAGAAATAGTGCCTGTTCCCATGAGTCAAACTAGAAAACTTCAAAATTCACGAGGCATTAAGTGGGGGCTAGTCCTGCCTAACAAATTTTAAGCAAGACCCGAAAGGGTCAAACTGGTCTCAAGTAACTTAACTATATGCAACAGCAAATCTCAAGAGAATGTATAGGGACTCAACAAGGTCAAATTCACAATGTTCAGATCTGATTAAAAACTTTAAGTATGCAAAAAAAAATAGCCAACTATGACTCATAATAAGGATAAAAATGAATCAAAACTAACCAAGAACTGACACAGATGTTAGAATTACCAGACAAAGACATTACACAGTTACTAGAGTGGTATTCCATGAAGTTAATAGCTACAGGAAAAATTAAACAAGTTAAATACAAGCATGGAAAATAAAAAATAAAAAAATAAGAAGCTTTAATTTATAGAGATAGACTACAATGTATATAAAGCAAAATACATTGGATGGAGTAACAACAAGTCATACACTGCATAAGAAAAAATTAGCATGCTTAAGACATAGCAATAGATACTATACCATCTGAAACAAAGGGAGGAAAAAGACTCAAAAAAGATTTAACAGACTTTCCATGGTCTGCAGAGAAAAATTAAAGCAGCCTAATAAGTGTATGACTAAATTTATCAAAAGAGGGAAGGAGAATAATAAATAATATTAAAATAAATAATAGTTGAAAATGTTCTGAATTTGATGAAAACCATAAGCCAGCTGATTTAAGAAGCTCAATAAACCCCAAGAACAAGAAGTATAAAGAAAACTATGCCAAGGCCTATCATTATCAAATTGTTCAAGATTAATGATAAAAAACCAGAGAGAAAAGATACATTATCTATAGAAGAACAAATATAAAGATGACAGATTTCGCCCAGCTGGTATGGCTCCATGTTTGAGCATCTACCTATGAACATGTATCTATGAACCAGGAGGTCATGGTCAGGGCATATGCCCAGGTTGTGGGCTCAATCCCCAGTGGGGGACATGCAGGAGGCAGATGATCAATGATTCTCTCTCTTTATTGATGTTTCTATCTCTCTCTCCCTCTCCCTTCCTCTCTTAAATCAATAAAAATATATTTTAAAAAATATAACAGATTTCTTGTCATAAAAACGCAAGCAAGGACAACCAAGATGGCGGCATAGTTAAAGACCTGTACTTGCTGCTTCTCACAAACACATCAAAACTACAACTAAGAGACAAAGTAAATATCATCCAGACCATGGGAAAGCTGGATGAGTGGAAGTTCTACAACTAGAAGGAAAGATAAATGGACATTGAGACTGGTAGGAGGCGTGGAGGTGCGGAGGTGCACGCAAAACAGTCTGGCAACTGGGTGCGCTGTTGTTTTTTTTCTATCAGGAGGGAGATACAAGCTCCCAATTGCTTTGAACTCCAGTTACGGGTGAGACTCTGGGGACCCAGACTCATATGGGGAGAAACTGGACTGTCTGGCATCAGGCCGGAACATGAGGGTGGCTTTCTCTCAGAGGTGCTCACAGCGATCATTGTATCTGCATGGGGCTGCGGGACACAGAGACCCAGGGACCTATTGGGGTGGGGCTGACTGGCTCTGCTGTTTGCTCTGCCCTGGTGATTCCCTGAGACCCCGCCCCACCCAATTTACAACCCCACCCAAGCTGTGTGCAGCGGCTTTTGCAAATCAATGGCCTGTCCTTTTGCAACCTAAAACCTAACAAACTGTAGCTGTATCAGAGAGCTCCAAAGCTTCCAAAAGAAGGCCTAAGGCCCTGCAGCAGCAGCCTGCATTGCTTCACAGCTGGGCCTCATCTGGGCACTTCCAAACACCAAACAAAGAGGAGAAATCTGCAGATCTCTCTGTAGCTCCTGCTGGG
>NW_005363247.1:1020817-1021544 GCF_000412655.1 Myotis brandtii
CTCAGGTAATTGGGGAGGCTGAGCCACTGGGCCCTATAGGACACCTAGAACACAAGGCCACTCTATCAACACAGGGAAGCAGCCAAAATGTGGAGATAAAGAAATATGTCACAAATGAATGGAGGAAAGCAAACTACTGGATATAGAGTTCAAAACCACGGTTATAAGGTTACTCAAGAATCTTCTAGAAACCTCTGAGAAATTTAGTGAGACCCTCAAGGATATGAAAAAGGATGAATCATAAATTAGGCATACAGTGACTAAAATAAAGAATAATATACAGAGATCCAACAGCAGATTAGAGAATCCCAAGAATCAAGTCAAAGATTTGAGGTATGAAGATGCAACAAACACCCAACCTGAAAAGCAAAAAGAAAAAAAAAATCCAAAAATATGAAGATAGTGTAAGGAGCCTCTGGGACAACTTCAAGCGTACCAACATCCGAATTATGGGGGTGCCAGAAGAAGAGAGAGAGCAAGATATTGAAAACCTATTTGAAGAAATAATGACAGAAAACTTCCCCTACCTGGTGAAAGAAATAGACTTACAAGTCCAGGAAGCACAGAAGAACCCCAAACAAAAGGAATCCAAAGAGGACCACACCAAGACACATCATAATTAAAATGCCAAGAGCAAAAGACAAAGAGAGAATCTTAAAAGCAGCAAGAGAAAAAAAGTCAGTTACCTACAAGGGAGTACCCATAAGATTGTCAGCTGATTTCTCAA
>NW_005363247.1:1021847-1058008 GCF_000412655.1 Myotis brandtii
TGTGGGCCCTTCTGGGGGGGGGGGGGGGATGAGGGTGTAGTGGGTGCGGGAAGAGATTGGACAAAAATCTTACACCTATTCACGAGGACAATGGGGCGGGTAAGGGCATGGGGCCGGGTGGGAACCAGGTGGAGGGGAGCTATTGGGGGAAAAAAGAGGAACTCTAATAATCTGAACAATAAAGATTTATTTTAAAAAAACGCAAGCAAGAGGAGAGTAGCGTCATATCGTTAAAGTGCTGAGAAAATTGTTTTTAAATGTTGATCCAGAATTCTCCACCCAGTGAAACTACCTTTCAAAAAAAAAGAAAGGTTGAATAAAGACTATTTACACACATACAAAAGCTGAAAAACTTCATTAGCAGCATTACAAGAAAAGTTAAAGGAAATCTTTCAGACACAAGGAAAAGAGTCAAGATATAGAAAGCAGAAAACTAATAGAACTACAAGAAGAAATAGACTAATCCATAATTATAGTCAGAAATTTAAATATCCCTCTGTTAATGATTGTAAGATAAGCAGACATAAAATCAATGAGTTTAGAAGACTTAAAATATACTATCAACCAACTTGACCTAATACATATTTATAAAACTTCTACTCAACAACAGCAGAATACACATTTTTTCAAATTAACATAAAACATTTACCAATGTAGATCCTTTTATGAGCCATGAAACAAGTTTCAATAAATTTAAAAGAAATCAAATCAAAGTATGTTCTCTGACCACAGCTGAATTAGTTTGGATATCAACAACTTAAAGATATCTGTATGATCTCCAAATGTTTGAAGATAATTCCATTATAGATTATAATAGATTTAAACTGGCATCATCCCAGGTTGCCTAGAACTAATAAATATCTTACAAATAAATTCTTTCTTACATGAAACAGTGTGGTGTATCAGATAGAGCACTAGGTTAAGAAAAGGTAAATCCAGATTTTATTTCCAAATCTGACAGCATATATCTTCATGAATCTGCTATAAAGCAGTTAGCTTCTCTGAGAGCCATTTTCTTTAATGGAAAAATAGTCAATTCGATTCATCAGTTCCCAGTTTGGCTCCTCATCAGAATCCCTTTATTCAAAGATATTTGGACCACACCCTGCAGGTTCTGATTCAATCACTCAGATAGGTCAGCCTAGGAGTTTTTATTTTTAGTGTCTTTTGCTGTTTTGTGGCAACAAGTTTGTGGACAGGAATTGGGGACTAATGGAATAAATAATAATTATGATTCTAATTCTAAAGTCCTATGATTCTATAAAGGCAATGAAGAAAAATGGAGATTGTGCATCACTTCTAATCAGTTTCTAATGATCACAGTTGCTGATTAGAGTAAAAAAAAGTATTTCAAATTAAGAAACAATTATTGAAGTAATGAAAATAAGAGTCCTTAATATCAAGTAGTTAGTGCAAGCAGCAATGAATAAAAGAGCATTTCAGTGCCCACTGCTCTAAAATTCTTAAGAATATTGACAATTTTCTAGTCCTTCCTTGAGGGAAGAAAAAGAGATAAACTTAGAATTCTATGTACTTTGCCCTTTAGAATGCAATGGTGTTACTGAAAGTAATATGGATTCCTGCACATTACAATATATAAATATCAGAACCTGAATATAAATGTGCAGTGCATCTTTGGCCTTTGGGATATTAAAATGCTTGATGAGCCATGGACACACATTAAGTTAAAGAAAGTGGCCCCTCTAAGTTATGTTATGAACCCACTGGGAAAGAACAATGTCTTATTTGATGTCCTCTATGGCACTTAGTGTATGCGGAAGTTCAATAGCTATCCAATAAAAAACCTATTAATAATATTTATGATCATGAATTAAGTTATGCTGAAAACTGGCACTTCAATGATAGATATTGGATACTTGGGAGGTAGGTAAGTACACAAAACTTTGAGACAACAGTGTATTTTAGATACAAACATATTCATAAATATTTTCATATCTTTTATTTTTATTTGTACTTTATGCTATGTAATTAACTCATCTAATTTGAAAAATGAGTTTTTATTTGTATTTTATTTAACTTATTAAAGTTTATGTATTCGGTTCCATGTATAAACTTATTTGCTCATACATTTGACATTTATTTAGTACCCACTATGCACAAAGCACGTCCCTGCACATAAAAAAAAATACAAAATGTATTTTTCTTACATATTTCCCCACTTCTTTTTTCTCTTTTCTATAATCATCCCAAATGTTTTTACCAAATATATCTCCCACCCCTTGTCCCACTGGTCAATCTTTTATGTGCTGAGAAACCTCCATGTCCCCAGGTCACACCACATGACTTTAAAAATCTGACAGTGACCATCATTTCCATCTCTTTTTCCCAAAACAATTTTAATACTTCATGCTACACACCTGTCTGCTTTGATCTCCAAGTCAGTCCCCACAGACACGTATCCTTTCTCTGGCTTCTTATAAACTAACCTCTGTCATGGATAGCCTTATTTTCCCAGCTTCCTCATTCCTTTTACTCAAGGCTCGCCTCCCTCAAGAAAACATCCTTTATTTAGAGAAGCAAATGCAATCATCTCATGCCTGTATTTTCTCCACTCTCACAGTTAGTCTGTCATATAGCCTTCACTTAGTGGGATATGGACATGGGGTATGACAAGCTTATTACTATATTGAGAGCCCACTTGGTATAGGACACCATGAGAACCTGATGATATCAAGAGTTAAAGCATATCTTTACCAGAAAGAAATTTAAAATCTATTTGGGGGGACAAGACAAGAGATGGATAACAATATTACAGAACACAATCTAAATCCAAATTAGTAGAATAGACAGAAATAGAGTCGAAATTTACTCAGTACAGCACAGATATTCTGCACTGTACACACACACACACACACACACACACACACACACACACACTTTTTCTTTAGCTGATTTCATCATTTCTGGTGCTTTCATTTTTATTCAGCAGCAAAAATGTTTTTAAAAATCAACTTGCCAATTTAATGTAATTTAGTCTTTTCTGCTCTCACTCTAAAGGTTGTTTGGGGAGAATAACTACCCAGATATGTGGGCTTTTCTTCTCATTTCTCTCTCCAATGATAGCTGGTCATAGAAAAAGGTTTTGTAATTCCACGGTAGCAGGAAAGGAGCTCAGATTTTTATGTGAATGTATCTGCTGACTCTCTCTGACTACAGCTGAGTCATTGCCTCTGGGTTAGAGGACTTGACCTCTCTTCTGCTGTGAGTCCAAGGTTAGAACAATGCTCCCCTGGTGTGGGCAATGCTTAGCAACTGCTTCTGGAGAGCTGGGCCACTGTTCCCACGGACCAGGCTCCCACCTTGACACTTGATGACACAGCTAACACTCTCAGTTTTATCAAAGTTCTGCTTCCATCCCTGACTTTAAGCAGCTTCCCTGGGACTTCTTGAGATCCTTTCACCCTGAGTGATCCTTTCATAGGCGCATTCCTTCAATACCAGGTACCTTTTGTTTATCTTATGATGTCACACAAAAAACTATTGGTAGCTATTACATCTTGAACAAGCTGTGGACAACCAAGAGAGGGATAAAGGGGAGGAGAATAGCAGAGAAAAGAGGAAGACTCACTGGGGAAAACTGCAAGGAGTTTAGTTTGATTGTTGTGGGGCTGAAAGAAGGAAGTTATAAGACTTCCTTGGGGCCACATTGTAAACAGCCTGTGTGCCTTGATAAAAAGTTTAGAATTTATCCTAAATGCCTTGATTTCCAACAAGAAAGTACATCCACCGTTACAGCCACAAGGAGACACTGAAGTTCAGGAGTGAAAACTATACATTGTTAGCAGTGAGACCAGAGGCCAGAGGTTGAAGGGACAGGAACAGGGAGATCACTTGCACCAGGACAGGACCAAGTCCGCTTTGCTCATAAGCATGTCATTCCTACTTAACACATAGGAGGTATTTTAAAATTGTTTTTCTGGAATGAATGGAATGACTAAACAATGGGATTTACAACGTTCTATCATAATGCCTAGAGAGATGTCTCTTTCAGGCTTTCCTTGGGAAGTTGGGCTCTAGATCCAGGGAAACTGTGACCTTTTGGGAAATATGAATAAAATACAGCTGCCTTGCATGTCAGAAGCCCCCTTCCACCCTAAGGCATGATATTGATGTGCTCGCTTCAGCAGCACATATACTAACGCATGATATTGACAGTGCAACAAGTGGAGCTTCCAGAACGAGAGTGTGGAGAGAAGTCCCTCTACTGCTTATTAAGCCACGTTATTCTATCGGTATCGTCCGTTTTCATGTTGAGGAATTGCAGGCTGAAACAAACTTATGAAAGACTTCAGTTATTTTAGTAATGCAATGCACAGGGTCAGCTAATTTCACTTGAATCTAATTTGAGGCTGAATCATTAAATTTCAAATATTAAAAATGTCTGTCCTGGTATCTGAGTCATGGTAGTGAAGGTTTATATTATAAATGCTTCCCAAAATATGCTGAACTCCCTTTCTTTCTGTAACCATATGACTGGTATTTTATACACATCATTTCATTTGATTGTTGCAACAGCCTACACAGTAGCTATTGTTAATTCTTTTTAACAAGTAAGGAGGACAAGGAAACAGCCTCAGAGAGCTTAAATTACCAATCCAAAGTCATTCTTTTAAAAAGCTGGGAAGGCCTATCTCACTCCAAAGTCCTTGGCCTGCCTGCAGTAGCCAGAAAGAAAACCCCCCAGGGTCACTGTTCTGGCAGGTCCACTCTCTTGGAAAAGTCTTTAAAGGGACTTTTATTGCTTGTTTTTTGTTGGGAGCACTGCTGTGTCTCTGCTCTGAGCATCTATACCTATTGTTCTATTCTAGTATACAGACGTAAATATGAAAATGCTTTAGGAATAAGAGGAGATGTGAAGGGGAATAAAATGGGAATGTGGCCTCTTTTTCTGTGGCAAGAGAGCAAGAATTTGGGATACAATATTGTGCTTGAGTACTTAATAATTCAGCATACTTCTGGCATTCCCCTCAGACCTCAAAGTCTGGTTCAAGTGTCCAGTGTTGAGATTTTTGTTGTTCCAGCTTTATTGGATCAAAGTGATTCACAAATACAGGGCAATCTTCTCCAAACTCTTTCAAGTTTCTGCTTAAACAACAACAAACAAACAAACAAAAACCAACAATACGTAAAAACACACTGATTTGTGGAAGGTGCAAATAAATAAACGGGTTATTGAAACAAAAAACATCACTCTTTTCAGAGTTGACTTAGAAACTTCACTAAATGTTTTCTGCTGGGCTGAACTCCCTACAAAAGCTCTTAGATATGTAAGGGCCCAGAGTCCACTAAATGAAATGCACTGAGGGTCCTTTACCCTTATAAAGTCTTCTGTATGCAGTTATCTTTTCTCAGTTAGAGGCCATATGTTTGTTCATGGGGGAAAAAGCACCTAAGCTGGTTGGATAATTTATTGGAGAGAATCAGACACAGAGCCTGACATGGCTCTGACCAGGATAGAAACAGAACTAAATTGCTCTCTCTACTCCTCTCCCTCTCCCTTTTTAATACTTCTTTTTCACAAGGGCCAAATAGAGTCATCACAGGCTTGGTTTAAGACACTTTTTTAGAGTTCAGGAATCCATCAGACTAAAATTCCCACAGTTCATTTCCAAATGCTGGGGAGAAGGAATCTGATTGGTTTGGCCCTGGTCCAATCAGCTGCAGTTAGGTGGGCAGGGCCAGAACCACCACTCTGAGAAGAAGCAGGACCTTCCCAGCTTTGAGGTGTTACATTTGCAGGAGAGCCTGAGGGGCCCTTTCTGCTCCCAGCTGCCACAGTATATTAAGTTAATTCCTCAGAAGGTGGATTCTGATTACAATATGCTATGATTAATTTCTGATTCCCAAGGAAACTAGTTTTACCATCATGTTTATCCAAATCCCTCACAATCACTACTCAGCAAAAGGATTCATTTTGGTTTAGTTATTCAAAAGACACCCAGAATTCGTTAATCCACTCCCACACACACACCATTCCCCATTCTCCCTCTGTCACCTCCCCTGCATATCAGCGATAACTGGTAACACAAAGAACGCATTATTGGCCTGATAACAACGAGGATAATAATACCTCCCTCTAGCTTTCTTCAAAAGGATGTTGTTGACAATGAATATACTACTGTTTGTCGAGTGCTTTGAGTTTCTCAGAAGACAGTCACTGTATAAAAACAAGGTATTCCAGTTGTTACCACGTTTAACATTCGGCTAATAGTGGGAAAGTTCTTTTACAGTCCTAGCTGTAAACTATAGCTGTAAATTCCTTCCTTCCTTAAAGCTGTTCCAGGGGCTTTGAACAATGATACTAAAGTAAGGATTCAAGTACATCACTGTGCCTAATGAATAACAGCACTCTTGATTAATGGCGCTTACTCAACATCACACTGACAGAAGCATGAAGTGTTAAAAAAAAATGAAGTTTTTGCCTACTGTGATTTTTTTCTGCTATTTAAAAAAAAAATACAGGCATCCTCAGAGCTGAATATTTCTTTTGAGCTGTTTTTTTTTTTTTATTACCCTTTTATCTATTCAACTGCTGTTGTATTTTTCATTCGACAAGTACTGTGTTTTTATCTCATACCGGTGCTTGCTATCAGAATATTTTCACTCAAGAGACCTGCTGTAGGATCTGCTAAGCATCTTCACAATCAGTGAGCCTAGTGCTACCTTAGCACTAGACCTCTGCCCAGGATGGAAAAGGAGGGCTGGGGAGGGTGGGGAAGGAAAAGGGGGGGTGGGGGGGGGGGGGGGGGGGGGGGGGCAGCAAGCACTGCTGAAAGCCACACACTGGTCACAGCTGACAAGCAAAGCCATGTACTAGGAAGGCCTATCACTAACCCACTGGTGAATTGCAGGTGATTAGAGGCATACTTCACGGTGCTATATCAGGGTTTAGGAATTTTACTAACCTTATTTCATAGGTTGGAGCTATATAGTTTTATGAGACACCCCCCCCCCCCCCCCCTAATTTGGAAATAAATTCCTCTTCGGCTATATATCAAGAGATGGCATTGGCTGTTGGCCCATCTCTCTGGGCAAGTGTTCTGCCTGTACAGCTTCTTTTTCTTTCAGCCAGGGATAGGGTGCAGGGGTACGCAGGTGGGAGTGTTTCTGTCTGACATGCGGGAAGGAAAAAGCTTGCAATTCAAGGTGAGGGAGGTGGTGCAACGCGAATGTCAGCTTTAGCCTCTTGTTACATCCCAGTCCTGCAAATGGTTCTGTCCGCTCGTGATTTAAATGGTTGGCACGATTGTCAGCTATCTCTGTGCCCCAGCCTCTCTCTCCTGGCAGGCACATCTGGGACACAGGCTTTACAAACAGTAATAATAACCCTACTTTAGCTTTCACATTTTTGCAGTTGTTATTATGTCATCATGGTAAGTGACCATAATTGACCCCCACAATGAAACGTTGCCAACATTCATATGAATAGCAACTGCAATCGCACAGGCTAGCAGGCATGTGCTTTGCAAATAAAAATTTTGCTGAATGGGCAAAATCTCAGGTTCATTTGGGGACCTGAGTATTTCTGAATTATAATAGAAAATGATTTGTTTCTGAAACAGAAGAATGCTGCGTACAGGAACCCAAATGGGAGGTCAGGGGTAAGCAAAGATTTCCAGGAGCCCTGAGGACTTTGAGGGGCTGATTTAGATACAGAGTGATGAGTCATGAGACTCTTCACCTGAGCAGAGATCTTGTAATTCTTTTTCTCATATAAAGGGAACACACACACACACACACACACACAATTCTACCATTTCCTCCATCCTGACTCACCTGAGCGAGATCTTGTAATTCTTTTTCTCATATAAAGGGAACACACACACACACACACACACACAATTCTACCATTTCCTCCATCCTGACCTTCTCCAGAACTGGCATGCAATAAGGATATAACAAAATGGTGAAGAAAGGAGTGACAATATCAAAAGGCATATCAATTCTGACTATAACTGTACATTTTAAGATTGTGCGCAGAGATATAATCTTAGCTAAATTAGTTCTGCCAATTTTCAGCTGATTTGGTTGATAAATCAGGATCATTTCAATCAATGAATGAATGGGTGAATAAATGCATGAACTCTTTCTATGTGCTCCTATTTCCCAGGAAACCTATTTTATATAGAATGCCTATTTTTTATTGGACTCTTTTGTTCTCACACTAGGCATGTTGCCCTAAAACAAAACACAACCAACACAGAAAGCAGGGAGGTTGAAATTAGCTTTATTTAATCCAAAGAAACTTTTCTGGGTCAATCATTGCGTTGAAAGGGCTGTGTTTTCACCATGTAGCAGGATCCTCTCATACATCATATTCATGGCACATACTAAAACTGGAAACTCGGTGAATTTGGAAAATATTTTTTCCTCTCCCAATATTTTTTGTGGCTTTTAAGATTGTTTTCCAACTAGGTGCTCGAAAGTTCTACTTTGGTGCAGAAAAGCAAAATGTTGGCTCTTTATTTCTCTTCACATTCTGCCTATTACATGCCTGATATTTCCAGATAAAAATAACTATTTCTGTATCATTAGGAAAGTCCTGTATGTAAAAATGCAAATGAGAAGAAGGACGGTGATATTTTAAAACAGTATTTCCCTGACACATATTCTGAACATTTCTAGCTAATGCCTTCTCTGCCATCATCTCAGGTGGCTTTCACGGGTAATGTCCTCACAAAATGTTATGATGAATGAGAATTTCCCCCCAAACCTTTCTCAGTCAGTTTTCTAAAACCCAAGTCTTAGAACATTGTTAGTGAGTTAGAGAACAACTTGATACCTTTGTCTTGTCACTAGATTGTGAGTTGCCAAACTGCTAAGAATGCATCTTGCTCATATTTGAATCCTCAGGATCTAGCACAAACATTAAGTCTAGCACAAATTTTATTAAGTACTTTGGAAAATCGAAGTGGAGCTGTAATTAGGTTCTAGAAGGTGAATTTTTGAGTACTATTTGCAGATAAAGAGACAGAATTTTCTGCTAGATTGGACTTGGGTTGTGAGAAAAAGGAATCAAGAATGATTGCATAGTTTCTAAGTTGAAAAGGAGTAAAGATGGATGAGATAGACTGTGAGAGGAGCAGGAGTAAAAGGGAAATGCCAGTTGTCTTAGAAAATACCTTGGGCCTTCCAAGGCCAAGATAAAACACAAATTGAGCCCTTGAGTTAAGAGTACAGATATATTTTCAACAAATCTGCAAAAAGTGGGAATTGATATAATAATATTGGTAATAATATTAGCAACAGCCAACACTTATAGATCATTTATTATGTGCCAGGTACAATTCTAATTACTTATACAAGTTCCCAGCAAAACTACATTTCCTTTCTCTATGGGTGTGGCCATTACTAGGTTGGAACCAATGGAATATGAGTAAAAATAATGTATAAAATTCTAAATTATCTCCAATTTGAAGACAAGCTGCTTTTTCAGGACTTTGGCTCTTATTTCCACAAGCTGGACTGTGTTTTGAGCCAGCAACCTAAACTTCAACTTTGTACATGACAGAGCCACAAGGTGAAAGGAATCCAAATAAATAAAAGTTGGTAGAGTACAGCTACCCACTGTTCTAAACTGGCCTGTACATGAATCTTCTTTCTTTTTTAAAATATGCTGTCATTGATATTTTTAGAGAGCGAGAAAGGGAGAGGGAGAGGAAGAAAGAGAGGGAGAGGGAGAGGGAGAGGGAGAGGGAGGGAGGGAGGGAGAGAGAGAGAGAGAGAGAGAGAGAAAGAAACATTGATCAGTTGCCTCCTGCACACACTCCAACTGGGGATCAAATCCACAACCTGGGTATGTGCCCAGATCAGGAGTCAAACTGGCAACTTTTGTGCATGGGATGATGCTCCACCAATTGAGCCACACCAGTCAGGGAAGATCTGCTGGGGTCCAGCCCCAGCAGGTCCAGGGGTCCCCAAAGGTGTGGACGGAGTCGGCGAAGAAGGAATGACACGGAGACAGCCTTCAGTTGATCAGCAGCCTAGTCAGGACCTCTAGCCAGGATCTCCAGCCAAAGTTCTGGTCGGAGTTCTGGTTAGGAACTGATCAGGATCTCATGTTTATTGTCTTGTTACATCTATATTTATACCAGCCGATTTTAATCCTGTCAATTTCTATTACAAAGGTTAGGGCGTTTCTTATCTCCATTCCAGGGAGTAAAGATTATGTAGCTTAACTACCCGCCTGGCACTTAGTTAAGGGGTTGTATCCCCTCCCTAACCTCAGGGAAAAATCCCCACCTGGGGAAACAACCTTTCTGGGAGAGGTGACCTTGGTTAAAACACATGGCACTAAGGAGAGCAAACATATTAAGAACAATATGCTATATATGCCAGGTCCCTTGAAACATATGCTGTGCAGATGTTTCTTCCCTGCAGCGACTGTGTCAAGCAGCAAGGATGGACCGGCTTCCAGCAAAGATCTTCTTTCTTATGTGAACATAGCATTTACCCTAATTAATATGTGCAAATTTTTTGAAGTGAAATAATAATATTAGCATTAACCAGGCACATATAGAATACATATATATTACAATAATAAAAAAACAAATTCCTTTATTGCATCTGGGCAGCTGTTTGCCAATCAGATCTTTGCTCTAGCTTCCTTCCCCACCCCTATCCAAGCTGGAAGAAAAGTGCTCTTTATGATGATAAGATCAGCTGTAGACCCAGCAGACAGCACATGATGGGCCCAATACATTCTAATTATTATCACTATTAGACACTGGTTCACTTCTCAATTTCTAGAGCAAAGCTACATTTCCCAATTTTTCTATTAATTCTCTAACTCTCATCCCAACTATGAAAAGTGGACTACGGTTTGCCCCTCAGATCTTCTGGCACTCATCAATAAAGGATATTTTTGCTTCATTAAACACTTGCAGCTTTCTCTCTTTGTTCCTCTTGTGCTATGTTGCAAAGAACAACCTGTAATAAGTTGCTCCCACTTCACTACCAAAAATAAAATCTTCTTTTAAAATGAAATGCTTTCATTTCAACTGTGATAATGTCAAATTTGGCACAAAACTATGATAATTGAACAGTTTCAACCTCAAAATCTCCAAAAAAAAAAAAACCATTGAAGTCAAAAGAGTGTTTAAAATTCAAATAATGTTCTCCTGGTGAAAATTATTAGGAAGACCCTAACAATTAGGGATCTAGATCCCAACCTTTCCATTTCTACTGCTCCCACCATACCCAGCTCTCAGCAATCAGTCCTTCCTTTTCATAGCTCTTCTTGTTGGCATCATTCATTTGGAATTCAGCATGTAATTATCATTATAGTTATTTATCTTTTTGAATGCAGGTTCTATCTCAACATGTAGCTTATAAATCAGGCATCATGGCATATAATCTCATAGAGCCCAGTGTTTCCAGGAAGCAGGGTTGGGAAAGGAAACTTGAAAGAAAAGACCGCAAGATAGGAGGGTGTCGAAGGGATGGGTGAAAAAGGTGAAAGGGATCAAGAAGTACAAATTGCCAGTCATTAAAACAGTCATGAGGGTATTAAGTACAGCACAGTATTCCTGAGGGGAGCAGCATAAACCTAAAACTGTTCCATCAGAGAAAAGCTAGTGTGGGGCTGTGTGTGTGTGTGTGTGTGTGTGTGTGTGTGTGTGTGTATGTGTGAATATAGTCAGTAATCTATAATAATAAAAGCGTAATATGCTAATTAGACCAGACATCCTTCCAGACAAGCCGGGGCTGCAGCCGCGGGATCAAGGCAGCCAACGTGGCTGCGAGGGAGGGACCCAGGCAGCCATGGCTGCGAAGGCCTACTCTTGCATAAATTTTGTGCATCTGGCCTCTAGTATTGTAATAATTATGTGTTTTGTCAGATGGGTACTAGGCTTAGCAAGGTAATCATTTTGTAAAGTGAATAAATATCTAATCGTTACAGTGTACACCGAGAACTAATATAGTATTGTATGTCAACTGTAATTTAAAAATAAAATTTAAAAATAGAAAGAAAAGAACTAACAACTTTCTCCACTAAATACACACACACACACACACACACACACACACACACACACACACACGGCCCCACACTAACTTTTTCTGATGGACCAGTGTTTAGGATTATGCTGCTACCCTCAGGAATATCTTGAATAGTACTTCTCAATTTAATAGGCAGTACTTGAATTTAATAATCAAAAGTACATGAGTTCAGTGAACGGATATCTAATATCTAACAGGCTATGGGGAGTATAAGAGTATTAGTGTAGATAAGATTCTTATTTGTATCTACATTCAGGTGGGAAATATTTTAAAGTTCCTTTTCCCATGCACTTTGCTGATTCTTAATAATTAGGTTTGCTATTGTTTGTTTATTTATTTTATTTTCTTTGTAAAAGTTTATTCTATGATATTCATCTCTGTGAAAAATACAGGGAATGATATTATCACAATATATCTCAAACTCTGGAAAGGCCATGTACCAACATGATATTCCTAACAGATCTATACTAATAATCTATACTAATAAAAGGGTAATATGCTAATTAGACCAGGTCAACCGGACATCTTCCAGTCGTCTGGTCCTCCTTCCAGACAAAGCCATGGTGGAGGGGGCTGAGGCAGAGGTGATTAGGGGCAATCAGGCTGGCAGGGGAGAGCGGTTAGGGGTGATCAGGCCAGCAGGGGAGGGTGGTTAGGGGCAATCAGGCTGGCAGGGCAGGGCGGTTAGGGGCAATCAGGCAGGCAGGCAGGTGAGCAGTTAGGAGCCAGCGGTCCGGGATTGTGAGAAGGATCCCCTCCGGGGATCGGGCCTAAACCGGCAGTCAGACATCCCCCAAAGGGTCCCAGATTGAAGAGGGTGCAGGCCAGGCTGAGAGAACCCCCCTCCCGTACATGAATTTCATGCACCGGCACTCTAGTTTTATATAAATATCATTGTAGAGGCAAAAGTCAGGATAACTCAAGCAAAACAAAAATAAGTATTCAACTAAAAACCCATCTTTTCCCTTTGAATGTAGTGTTTCAGAGTAGTTTCTTAAAGTTAATTTCATAATTCATCAGAAAGGCAATATAGTAAATGGGTTAAGGAATCAGGCTGTGGAAACAGACTGCCTGAGTTTGAATCCCAGGTCTATCACTTATTAGTTATTAAAACTAGAGCACATCATTTCTCTGTGCTTTCATTTCTCCAACTGGAGAAATTGGAGGGGAATAGAATCTATCTCACAGGGTAGTTCTGAGAATTGGATAAATGAACACATGCAAAGCATGAAGCACATGGCCTGACACATGTTAAGTATTCAAGATATTAGCAATTATTTGGAGATAGCAAGTATCCTAGATACATCAAGTGCTAAAATCTCCATTTGACTTTTCATTTTCTGATGGGAGAATATAAACCAACATTCTTGTCATATTTGAAGATTTAATTCCCTGTTGTCATCTCCAGGTGAGTTTCACTTTAAGAAGAAAATAACCTCAATAAGTAAAAAATGCACTGGAAGATAAAAAAATAAATCTATGGGGTTTTTTTTACAAAAGTATTAACTAAGGGTTTACCATTTTTCATATTTAACATTGCAGTGTATTGCATATACCTTCATAGTTTTTAGGAGGATTGAATCAAGGATCTTAGGATTAATTGTAAAATAGACAAAATGGTCATTATCTTGCATCATGATGTCATCTATCTCTCAACCCCCAAAGAGGTCTATCCTGGGTCCTATTTCCATTGTTTCAGAGGTCATCCAAGACTGAGGAATGCCCACTAACATATTACTTTGTTGTCATTTCTTCAAGCATAGTCACATTTTAATTGAAAACACCTAAAAGGAAAAATGCTGGTCTGGTTTAGTGGGGTCTGACTGTATTGCCACACATCAAGTGCCACATTTCATTGTGACAACTGCCTCCACCAATTCTCACCCACATTTACCATGTCCTCTATGACCATGCCATCTGATCTAGGAGTTGGCACTTGTCCTTGGCTAGGCCAATATCCCACCTTTGATATTTTAAAACATGGAACAGAGAGAGGCAGAGTAGTTTGTCTCCTGGGATAAAGATATAACATATTGCCAAAACCGGTTTGGCTCAGTGGATAGAGCGTCGACCTGTGGACTGAAGGGTCCCAGGTTCGATTCCGGTCAAGGGCATGTACCTTGGTTGCGGGCACATCCCCAGTGGGGGATGTGCAGGAGGCAGCTGATCGATGTTTCTCTCTCATCGATGTTTCTGACTCTCTCTCTCTCTCCCTTCCTCTCTGTAAAAAATCAATAAAATATATATTTTTTAAAAAAAGATATAACATATTAAACATGAAAAGCATTAGTCACCACATTTACATGATGTAGTAAAATAAAAGAATGACACTGATATATAGAGATGAGAGATGTAAAGAGTTTGGGAAACATTAGAAATACCGATTCCACAGACTTATTTGGAGGGTGGTGCGGAAGGGAGGCCAAGCAGTTGTCCTGCCCTTCCCACAGCAGATTTTAGCTGCCCCTCAGAATCCTCCTGACCCCAATTCTTTGGCCAGCCATACTGTAGCCACTGGTTCAATGCTGGCTTCCCTCAACTTCTGAAGGAGATTTAGATGACATCTCATGGAAGGCCCCAACTCTGTATCTTTAATTTCCTACCTGGAGATTACCTGTGATGCTACAGTGTGGAGATCTGTTCCATACTCCTGCATACACAATATGGAAGTCCAAGGGACTTCATGCCCATTGAGCCATCGTTGACCAATGGAAGCCAATGGACAAAGGCTTACTCTTTTTTGTCCCCCAGTACATTTCATAAAGGATTCAGAAAGATTGAATACCAGTCACCTAATCCCCTGGTGCAGGTTGGGATGGGTAACTTAATAACTCTTCTTTAACTTGGCTTTTCTTCCTTCCTTGTTTCTCTCCCTCTGTCTCACACCCCTGTTCCCTGGCATCATATTCCCAGATAAACTCTAAGGAATTATTTCTGTCAAGCTCTTCTTTTGAGGGAACCCAAGCTAAGAGACTCAGCAAATTTCCTTTAGTTAGATTTCAGTCATAACTAATTATCATGGGCTAAAAAAGGACTTGATGTCTAGTCCATGCTAAATAGCTAACATACTATGATTTGGGAAAAATTGGTCTATACTTCAGTTTATTAATCTATAAAATGGTGGGATTGGGCATATTTCTAAGATTCCTTTCATCCCTAAAATTCCATGTTTTGAAAAAATGCGTCATGTCTCAGAGAAATAAATCTCTAGTAGTGTCAATGCAGGTATTGGGACAATCAATTCCTCCTGAACTTTTGGTCCTTCAGTGCTCATGTCCCTGGCACACCCTGGCAGAATTAGCCCTTGATTTTCATGTATCCTTTAATCCAGGACACCAGGGAGGAATTAATGAGGATGGTTATATGTGAGATTGGAGTTTATAAACTGTTTCCCTAACATATCTGAATTTCTCAAGCTGCTCCAAAAGAATCTTTGGATGATTCTTGCTGTAAAATTAATCATGAAAAAAGTAAATTCATGAAAAAGAAATTCTTGAAAGTCTCTTTCATCTGTGAAAACTTGAGTCTTATAGGATTCTGGAAGGTTCCTGTAACTTCTTTTGGTTTCAAGATTCTCAAATTTTGGATTTTGACTTCAGGGCATGTCTCTCTCTTTCTCTTACATCACACATCAGACTCTTTCCTCAAGGCATTCAGTTATTAAAGTGCACATTCCCTGGTGACTCCTGGCTAGGTGTTCAAGGTACCTCTGCCATCTTTAAAATTCTGTACTGTGAACTAACATCTGACTTTCCTGTCTTCAGTGAGTACTCGTTGCTCCTCCAATTCTTCCTTCCACTTTGATATCCCTCCAATGATATGACCAGGATAAATAAAGTGGAGAGAGCAAAAATTATATGGCTAAAACAAAAGGAAACTATTAAAAAAAAAAACACCTACATGTTTGGTATGGAAGAAAATATGGACTAATGACCTAGATAAATCAGAATAATGGGAGACCTCACTAAGAGCAAATTCCTAATATCCCAAGCCATTTTGATGAGTGGCAGTATTTGATGTGAATTGAGAATTGACACAGCAAAATCACAGCAAAGAACAGAGGTAAGGCAGTAGAGGACAAATTTAGCTCTGCCTAGTGCATTTGGGCAGAGGAAAGGGGAGATGGTAGAGTATTTAATAGTAGGACAGAAAGAATGACTGTAGAGTGAAAGGTGTCCACGTTATCAAGGTTTTTGGATAACAATGAGTCCCAAAATTGTTTGATTCAAGTAAAACCAAAAAGGTTTATGAAATCCTCTCTACTTAGTGGCACTAAGAAGGCAGTGATTTGTGGCAAACATGTTTGTGAAGCCCATCTTATTAAAGAAATAGCGCCTTACCAAGTGTTGCATAAATTTTATGTAGTAGAATATAATAACAGAAATTACCAGAAAAATTAAAATTCGGTTGAAGAGTGTGTTTGCTTTAGAAACTAAACTGAGTAACCACAAAAATAGAGACAAAGAAATTTTTGCAAAGCATGTGTCAGCTCTGATTTTTTAAAAATGGCTCTGGGATCTAGAAAAAGATCAAAGGCAAATGCAATAGAAGCTGCTGTGGCAGGAGGCCCATGCTGGCTTTCCTAACAGGCAGAATAGTCCCATGTCTCCACAAAGCAGGGAATTAGGGAATGAAATAAAAAAGAGGCAGGTTCCTCTTTGATGAATGTATCCAGATTTTTGCGAACTAGAAAACATCTAGAGGGTAACTATCTTCATTTCCACATCACATTAAGTAGTGTTTTTTGTAAACTAAACTTTTAATTTAAATACATATGAATGTGGGAATATGTCCTAGTCTCTCCATGGGTGACTTCTGTATGGCCCTTCTTAGAGCCAACATGGAATCCCAGGGGACATAATGACACCTTTGAACTGGAGAAGAGATGAAATCAAAGTGAATCCAACCCAACTCTGTACCCAATTTTGCTCAACCTAGCATTGCCTCTAAAAACAAGTGAGGACTCCACTTTCTGGACCATTACTTTCTTTGTTGCCATTATTGTTGATTTCTTTCTTTTTAAAATTGTGGTAAGAATATTAACATGAGATCCACCCTCTAAAATTTTAAGTGTACAATATAGTATTATTATCTATAGACACTGTGTTGTACAGCAGATCTCTAGAATTTATCTTGAATAAAATATTTTGTACCCATTGAATAGCAACTTCCAATTACATTTTGACAGTTTACAGTGGGTGAAGAAAATGGAAAGGCATTTCCTATTAAAATATTTTCTGAGCTTACAAAAAAAGTAATAATTTCTATATCTAAAAACAACTGAGGAGTTGGTCATTCCTTGCCCTAATATTCACAGACATAAAAACTAAAAATTAATAAATTATGGGGACTTAGTAACTCAGTACATTTTTTCCCATTTGCTCTGTCACAATGTTCCCACCCCAAATTGTTTCAAATAATATTTTCCCTTTAAGGAAACAAACGGTGGAATATATCCTGAGATATATCCTGAGGCCTTTCTCTTTTCCTGTAAACACTAGGCATTTCCCTGCAGGAGAAAGAATGGTGGGGCTGATGCATCCAATCCAGTGTGACTAATCCTGTATTCTTTTACTGCTGAGTTTAGTTCCCCAGAAATCCTTTTATGTGTTAGTTTGGAGAAACTTTGACTATCTCATTCCTCTTGGTGATTGCTCTCTTGACTTCCTGTTGAGTCACATATCAGCTATAAATTGTCCTTCACCAAAAAGGTGATCTTTTAAAACGGGAATTTTTCTTTAAGTTATTGAAATAATTATAGGAAACAGTTAAAAGGTATTAATAACATTTCAGAGGAGTTTACCTCATGTATTCTACAAAACAAATGGTCATTCCAAAGGCCAAAATATTGAGTACTAAAAATCTGATGACATTCTGGAACTGAACTAAATCCTCTGAGAAACAAAGAAACTGGCTTATTCTACAGCCTGCAAAATTTATCACACTCCAGGGTGTAAAGCAAGGCAAAGGACTTTATTTTGTGTGTTATGTATTTCAGTAAATATGTCTGTGTCCCTAAAAGGGTATTAGTTTTGAATGCCCTAAAGACTTACATTTGGGGATGATTGCACCTTGCCTACTACACAGGCAGAACAAAATCTATATTTTCCACAGAATTTAAAAATCGATTACTTCATCATTTTCCCAGATTTAAATGAACATTTGCAATAACATTTATAAAGTAGACATAGAGATGATATAATAATAAAGCTGTGTCTCATTTTCTTTCTTTCTTTTTTTTTGTATTGGGAAGAGAAGGAGTTTTAAGAAAATAAGAAATGAGGCTCCTCTTGAAAGAATTTGATTAAAATAACTCTTGAAATTCCAGCCTATTTTATAGGTTCCCTTACCCTACTTTAGTGTCAATTCAGAAACATAGTGTGAGAAAGAAGTTGTTAAATATAAAAGAATCCTTCCTAATTTTCCAAAAGTCCCTGCTGTCATTGTTCAGCCACTCAATTTGAATCTTGTCCTACATGATTTCTGAGAAGTAAGGCATGAGTTGGAAGGGAAAAATGACCAAGCATTTCTGCCCTCCTCAGCTCTTCCGGAGAGGAGGAGTGGAGCACAGCAAGTCTTTTTCTGCCATTCAGCATTGAGGTGGGACCACCCGGGGTTTCCAGTTTTAGGACATAACTCTTTGGGCAATTAGGAAATCTCTGAGCATCTGTCTCCCCTGGCATTTAGGTAAATTAATAATATTAAGCATTTCTAAAATAAGAAGTGGGTTATAAGATACGCCAGCATACCAGGAGCATAATTTGCTCAAGTTACCTTTTCCCCAAAGGACACTCATGAAGGTACAGTCCTACAGCCCTAATGCTTATGAGCCCATAGTCCTGGAATATCTATTTCCAACAGATTCAAGACAATTAAAGTTCATTACCATGTACCTTATTTAACTCTAGTGCCCAGGACAAGGATTTGTTTTAATGTCCCAGTCTAAACCTCCTGCAGGAATCTTTTCTTCAGGTAATAACTTCCATTCATAATGCTAACAGCTCTTGAATTCGTCAATTTGTCTATTAGAATACCTTAATTTTTTAAATTTATATATATTTTTACTTTCTAAGCTTTATATCTTGCCATATGCAGTCCAAAGTAAAATTTTTAAAATGTTACATGTGACACTTGGGATAACTAGATGATTCTTGAATCAGTACAAGCTTTGATCTCAAGATACATATATTTCTTCTTAGTTTTCTATAAATAAGAATAAAAGAACCTTTTTAAAGTTTCCAAAATTTAAGCAAAACCCATTTTATCTGTGACTGATAAGATTTTCAGTTCCTGGAAAAGAAAGTTATTTATTTATTATTTCAAGCTGCTTAAACTTCCCACCAGGTTCCTTTACAACCTGATATTTATGGAAGACAAAGCCTAAAATCATTTCTTGGTATAGATCAGATAGTTTTGTACATCTTTAATTTGTGCTACATAGGCAATATAATAAAATAGAATGACTTTGAGGTGTAAAGTTAGAATGACCTAGATTTAATTTCAAATCACTACTTAACAAGCTTTTTGTCCTTGGGAAATTTTTCTCATCTGAAAAATGGGGTAATAGTATTACCTAGCTCACACAGCACTTTCAGTTGTATTTCTGGAATTCATTAATCACCTCACCCCCACCCCTTGCCAATGCAATGATTTCCATTGGGGCCTGTGTGGTTCTAGAACAGTTGATTGTACCCTGTGCATGTGATGTAAACTAAGCAATCAATGTATCTACCCCCCTGGCCACAGAGATAGTTTCATGGGTGGTTTGAACTAGGGTGAATCTCAGGACTTGTGTTGAATATGTCAGGACAAATACACTCTTTTCAGCTACCCAAGAAACAAAAAGTATGTAGCTTTGGGTACTTTGAGCAAACATCTTTGAGCAAACACAGGAACCAACAGAAGGGCTGAATGGCCAGGCCTCACCTGATGTCAGCCCAACCTCTGGACTATCCAGTCATACAATCCAAGAAATTCCTTTTCTTTAAACCAGTTTGAAGAAGGTTTTCTTTTAATTACTTTTAACCAATATGTTAAACACACATGGGATGGGATTAAATGTGATTTTATGTTGTTTTCTACAATCCCTGGACATATTACTTAGTAAGTGAAAATTTCCCCCATGGCACTGTGTGAAAATTCCAGAAGCCCCTTGATATCTCTGCTCATACTCAGGTAATAAAAATTCTTACAGTCATTTTAAGTTATAAAACACTAGAGGCCCAATGCATGAAAATTCGTGCAAGAGTTAGGCCTTCCTTCCCCCGGCTGCTGGCACTGGCTTCTCTCTAGCACCCAGGACCTGGACTTCCCTCCTCTGGCCGCTGGCAAGCACCCGGGACCCAGGCTGGCTTCCCTCCGGCCCCAGCTTCGTCAGGAAGGACATCCGGAATGAGGTCCAGAAGATGTCCAGTCTAATTAGCATATTACCCTTTTATTATTATAGATAGTCTCACTTCAGAAATATAAAGTCTCAGAAGTTCAATATACTAAGCAATTCATCAATTTTTATTCAAAAGGAAGCCTTCTCTTCATCTCCAGCCTGTAATTGGAAAGCCACCTACCTTCTCCATTCTTTTACCTACTTCTCACCTGATTAGCTGCTCTCATGATCTCATCTGCATCATAGATAATGGGAGGAGAAAGATCAAGAGAATGAATGGGATGGCTCCTATTTGGCTAGTAGGTGGTAAAGTGGTATTCTGGCTTCCCATTCTCTGGGCCAGATAAATGTTGAAAGTGGGCTCGCTCTTATGTGGACACATCCAGGAGCTCTTCAGAAGCTCCCACGGGCCCTCTCTGACCACAGCTTCCATGACCCATGAAAGACACATTTTCTTTAATTCATCCTTCTCCACTCCTCATTGGCTTCTGTTTTAACAGAGATTCCACTGTTAGCATTCCCTCATCTATGGTAGGTGCCGTATCAACCCGATTTAAAATCACTTTTTAATGTTGTAAGATCATCTATAAGTTTGCAAAAATTGTAAGAATATAAACTCATATTTGGAAACATTCATCTGCCACCAGTTGTAATTTCTTTTAAAAATTAGGAGGTGCAAATTGGTAGTTGCAGAAGAGTCATGGGGATGTAAAGTGCAGCCTAGGAAATATGAGCAATAATGTAACAGCTATGTGTTGTGCTGGATGGGTGCTTGAAGTATCAGGGGGAGGGGGACACCTGGTAAAGTATATGACTATCTGACCACTATGCTACACACCTGAAACTCATACAAAATAGTATTGAATGTAGACTGTAATTAAAAAATAAGCTGAAACCGGTTTGGCTCAGTGGATAGAGCGTCGGCCTGAGGACTGAAAGGTCCCAGGTTCAATTCCGGTCAAGGGCATGTACCTGGGTTGCGGGCACATCCCCAGTGTGAGATGTGCAGGAGGAAGCTGATCGATGTTTCTCTCCCATCGATGTTTCTAACTATCTATCTCTCTCCCTTCCTCTCTATAAAAAACCAATAAAACATATTAAAAAATAAAATAAAATAAAATAATAAAATTAAAAGAATCATAAAGACAAATATCATAGCAAGTCTAAGTGGCTTGAAAATTTATTAGGAAAAAAAACACATGATTTAGAAAATGGCTAACTAAAACTAAAAACAGACCAAACTGCTTACACAAGAAATGTGGACTAAAAACAGAACAAACTACTTACACAAGAAATGTGGCAAGTCTGCTCACATGGTTCACTCAAATTAGCAATATGTGAAAAAACAAATAGCTGGGAATATTCATTTTTAACCAGATGGTAGCTTTAATTTGCTTTTGATGAAATCCCTTGGCATTATCCATGGACTGAAGATGGCTATGTCATCCTAGGGCCTCCACCTTATGCTCCCCCTCACTTCACAAAATTCCTGTTGGATCTAGGCTTCAATTTCTTCTATAGCTTTATCCTCTCTAGAGACATGCCTTCTTCTGAGCCACTACTTGTACAAGTATTTATGGAAGCCCTAGCCCTGTCCCCAAACTTATGCTGCTGTGTATAGCAACTCTCAACAAAGTACTGTTATCATTCTGTCTCAAATTTCTGCAATTCAACAGCTATAATTTTTAACTACCAATGTCAATATTTCCTTGATTCTACTCAGATATCAGGTTACCCCTAAATTGTATTTTTTACTTTCTGTTTAGGTCCCATGACCTTCTTTTGGACATCAAGAGTGTGACATCTTGGCTCATATTCATTTTTACCACATAGCTTAACGTATTTTAGCATGGGATCCAGAAACTAAACATTCTTGGAGGCAGGCACTCAAAAGCTACCAGTTCCCTTATTTTGCCAGTTCTATTGTATATAGGCAGGTGGAAGCCATGTATGGTCAGTATTCTTAATTATTTTTCATGTGAATTAATAATCAATCCCAAGTCAAATATTCATTCCTCCACCTCCCGATTTTAGCTGATTTGAAGTTAGGACAGGGTGTAAAGTGTGCAGTCAGATTATCTGTGGGTAAGTCCTTTCTAATCACACATTGGTATAATTTTCTTGGCCAAAGAACTAGGAAGGAAAGGAAGCTAAATGCTAACTCTTCCTTGGAACTTTATATTCTTAGAAATCCATTGCTGAAGTCTTATTATTGCCCTGCATTTTGCAGGCCTCCTAGAACCTCTATCCCACAGCTACCATCTCACCAGGAGAAGCCTTCTCAAAGAAATACCCATGAAATCCATGAGCATTCTGAAGCCATCCTTCCCCTCTCACCCCATTACCCATGCCTTAGCATCTACACTCCCCAGGCAGACTTCACAAAGAGCTGCACACCAGGAGAGGAAAAGGTAATGATGTGTGTTTGTCTTACGGGTGCAACTCGCATTTCCAACTTGTGTCTAATTCCAATAAATGAAAGGAGTTGTTAAACCATAACAAAGTCTAAACAAAAAGAAACATTAAACTGTACAGTGAATAAAAAGTGTCATTAGGTGTAACCTAAACAGTCTGTGTGTGGTTTCTCAGAATGACAAGTAAACAATATACAGTAAGTGTTGTGAAGTAGCTTCAACAAAAAGTGTTTCCATGCATGTGCAAACAGGGAGATGTGCCCCGGCCAGCACCGAATCACAGGAGCTTTGTGGGCAATCACACAAGGCATTGAGTAGAAAGCCCACGATCTGCCAGATTTGTCTTTTTATCTCTTTTAGTAAGGTTGGCAGGAATTTCCCCCCTCTAATTAAATATATAGTGGTCCTTTACCCTTTTCTTTCTTGCTTGCTGTTTTGTTTTGTTTGTTTGTTTGTTTGTTGGCTGCTTACTTAAAGCACATGAAGGAATTGTTGGAAAAACTAGTCCCCATTTAGATTGTTTCAGTGGTAGAACTTTAAAGAGAAAAATGCAGTCCCAGCATTTATAGCATATATTCATAATAAAAATACAGTGATAGGGTCATGCAAAAATAAATACCTGAGTTGTTTCTTATTTCCTCCTTTCCACAAATCAGAAGCCCCAAACTCCAATGCCCATGAAGGGTTCAGTTATATGGTAATAGTTGTGGACTCCTTCTTGCAAAATTCTTGCATTTCAGTTGTTGACCTAAAAAAAATGCAACCATGCTCATGAGGAACTTAAATCTCAAGTTTAATCAACAGGAAAAATCTGTTGCCACTTCATAGGAAAAATTAACAGAGACATCTCCAATAATCTTTTACTTTTGTCTCCTTTTCCTTCATATTTCTGCCTTTCCTTCCTTCTTCCTCTATTAGGCTCAATTATTCTGTTTTGTTTTTTACAGTGTTTAGTTTCATTTCATCTATTTCCTTATGCTTAAAATTTGAATCCTACACAGATTAAAATCTTTATTAATATTCTAGGAAGAGACAGAATGAAAACACTCTAGTTGTCATAAATAGGGGTTATTTCTAGGTGGCTAAAACATGGGTTTTGGAGTAACACTGAATTTTATTCATAGCCTATTCTTGACACTTTATCTATGTCCAAGCTCTTGACACACAGTAGCCATGTGACCTTAGTTACCGAAACTCCCTGTGCCTCCTCTCTAATATGGTGATAATAATAATAAATAATTTTCTGAGCACTTAGAACTTAGAATGTAAAGCACTTAAAACACAGTAAACTGATATAAAATGTTTGCTATTGCTGTTAATATCGGTGTGACCTCATGCAAGTTACTTAAACTTTCTAAGATTTCTTTTTTTTATCTGAAAACTAGTGGCCCGGTGCACAAAATTTATGCGGGGGGGGGGCGGGGGGGGGCGGGAAATTCATGCACTGGGGCGGGGGAGGGGTTTGGTCCCTCAGCCCAGCCTGCACCCTCTCCAATCTGGAACCCCTCAGGGGATGTTCAACTGCCAGTTTAGGCCCAATCCCTGTGGAGCCTAAACCAGCAGTCGGACATCCCTCTCGCAATCTGGGACCGATAGCTCCTAACCGCTCACCTGCCTGCCATCCTGATCACCCCTAACTGCCCTCCCTTGCCGGCCTGATCTTGCCCCAACTGCCCTACCCTGTTGGCCTGATCTCACCCCATCTGCTCTCCCCTGCCAGCTTGATCGCCCCTAACTGCCTCTGCCTGCCTGATCTCCCCCAACTTCCCTCCCTTGCCAGCTTGATCTCACCCCCAACTGCCCTCCCCTGCTGCTGGCCTGATCTCACCCCCAATGGCCCTCCCTTGCTGGCCTGATCGCCCCTAACTGCCTCTGCCTTGACCCCCACCACCATGGCTTTGTCCGGAAGGAAGTCAGAAGTCTGGAAGATGGCTGGTCGACCTGGTCTAATTAGCATATTACCCTTTTATTAGTATAAATAGATTATATAGGATAGGATTGCTTAAATGGGGCTGGGGGAGCCTTTTTCAGCAGAAGGAGATGCTCTTGGCAGACAAAAATACATAATCCCTATATGTGGACTGATAGTCAGCCACATGCACTATATGGCCAAACCAGTCATTAAAAAATTGAACCACTTTCTTACACCTTACACCAAGCTGTTGCCCTTAAAATGCCTCCTCAGCTCCCACCTTAGGTTCTGCCTTTGCACTTCACCAGATTAGGTTCTGATTGGTCAGTTTCTATGCCAGTCAGCATCAAAAGCTCCACCTCCTAGGCAGCCATTGGCTCCTCACACTTTACCCAGATTTGGTTCTGATTGGTCAGTTTCTATGCCAGTCAGCATCAAAAGCTCCACCTCCTAGGCAGCCATTGGCTCCTCACACTTTACCCAGATTTGGTTCTGATTGGTCAGTTTCTATGCCAGTCAGCATCAAAAGCTCCACCTCCTAGGCAGCCATTGGCTCCTCACACTTTACCCAGATTTGGTTCTGATTGGTCAGTTTCTATGCCAGTCAGCATCAAAAGCTCCACCTCCTAGGCAGCCATTGGCTCCTCGCACTTCACCCAGTTTGGTTCTGATTGGACAGTTTCTATGCCAGTCAGCATCAAAAGCTCCACCTCCTAGGCAGCCATTGGCTCCTCACACTTTACCCAGATTTGGTTCTGATTGGTCAGTTTCTATGCCAGTCAGCATCTCTGGGCCTGTCTCTGGGCCTGATCAGAGAGGCAGGGCTGATCAGCAGCCCCAGCAGAGGCCTGGAGAGAAAGAGAGGTGCGGCTGCTGGCCAGGCCCGGAGAGAAAGAGAGAGGCAAGTGCTGATCAACAGCTGCCACGGAGGCTACGAATCAGACCCTGCTTCTCTCTCCAGGCCTCTCTCCAGGACTGATCTGCAGCCCCCTTGGCAGTCAGTGCTGGGTTGCTGCACCCACAGCAGTGGCAGTTAGTGCTGGGTCACCATGGCAACCCAGCACTGACTGCAGGACTGACTTCTGGTTGGTGGAGCCTTCAGTCGTTTTGGAGTTATGGACCCTGGGTTTTTATATATTAGGATTGGAACAAAAGTGCTTTCTTTATAGGTGCATTGTAAATTCTAACTTCTGTAGTCTAGAATTTCAGGCCAATGTGTTAATCCAGATGTGTGATTTTCACTGCAAGAATTTTTAAAACATGCAATTCCTATTTAGTCAGAGGCAATGACCTTTTTTCCCTTAGATTGTCAAATTAAAAAAAAAAATGACAACAGCCAACACAACAATAGCTGTCTGGTGTGAATGCCCTGTCTTGAACCATAAAAATTTGGGTCATATAATAGAGTTGCATTTTATCAGTCACTTCCCATAATAAAGTATCTGATTGGTTAATTCTTGGTATTAGAAATCTTCATATACAAGTATAGGCACCTGATTTTTTAAAAAGACACTTTGGAGCAAAAATGATAGGTAATTACTATTATTTTTTATAAACCAATCAAAATTATACCTAATATTTTATCAGATCAGCAAAAATATTTTTTTTGGTGTGCTACAGAAGTTTATGTGTGCCATGAGATAAAAAAGGTTGAAAGTCACTGAGCTAAATAATATGCACATTTCCCATGCAAACTCCAAATCTTGACCTCCTATTTTCCAAAGGTCTTCACCTTTACCTCACCTCATCAGCTTTCCTTTACATATATCCCCTGGACCTTGGCAAATATATGAAAGAGAGATATCATAGTGTTTCAGGTTCTAACATCTCCAGTATTTGATCAGAGATTTCTTTGCCCTGTCATTGCTCTGTTGGTACAACCCTACATTGGATCCAGTTGCCAGCCTTTCTGCTCTTACATTGAGGTAACTGTGTGGGCATGGAGAGAACCACACAATGGCAAAGACTGCTGCCACCACAAAGTCATAATTTTCAGCTAACTGGAAACTTAACAGTGCCTGGTAATTGTTTTATTCTCCTACTCAATGCTCTCTCTCATGCCTTTCAGTGATTATTCAAACCATTGTCATTTTCTTCAAACCTTCCATTTTGCTCTTAGAATATAACCAACTTAACAAAGACTGAAGTTTCCAAGCAAGAACTTTATGAGCACAGGTAAGAGATAGACAGATATTATGTCTATCTCCTACTTTTACATTTGCCAATCCCTTCTCCAGGGCCTGGAGTCTGGGCTCCTGCTAGCTCTGTGATGTGAATTTGCTTTACCCAATAGAAATGAAATATGCTCATTTTTCTCTGATATTAACAGAAAAAAGTCCTTCTTTTGCAGATTAAAGATAGTCCCAAATTCCATCCTTCTTCAATCCCTGAGTCCTGCTAACACTTTTTCTTTAGTAACTAGATTTCAATACAATCTCTCTATCTTTATTGTAACTATATCTCATCATCATCTCTACCTCAATTCCTGTCTATAATCTTGCCTCCAATTGGTCCTCCTGTTGCCACATTTGTCTCTCTCTAATACATTTTTTTTGCCTTTTCATGAAATTAATACTTTCAACTATAATTAATACTTACCTTTTTTATTAGAAATACACTAATGAATTCTTATTGCCCACAGAATAAGACCAAATGTCTCAACATGTCAAGTCAGTTTTTCTTTCTATTGCTTCTGCTTATTTTGCTAGCCTCATCTCTCACCACTCTACCCTCACACTCTAGCTTCAGTGGGACTCAGCCTTTGCAGCTACCTGAACACACCATGTTTTCTTTTGCCTCAGGACCTATGCACTTTCTGTTCACCCTGCCTAAATTCCACTCTCTCGTCCCAACTTGTATTTCTGTTCTCAGTTTAAAGTCACTCCTCTAGGAAGGTGCTTGCTAAGACTGACTTCCTGTGAGTGTTACATACCTTTGTGTTCTTCCATAATACCCTATTTCTACCTTCATCTTCTCCAAAAAGGTATTACACAACATTGTAATTGCCTGTCAAATTTTCTGAGTCCCTCTTAGACTATAAACTCCTTGAGGACACAGATAATGACTTGTGCATTGTTCTATCTGTAGTGTGCTGAGTACATAGCAAGTGCTCAAAATATTCATGGATTTAAATTGAAGTTTCTGTCTGGAGATCTGGGCCTAGTATAATGTGGGCTATATATCTGCTTGGCTTGTATATCTGAGTCCCTTTTCTTATAACCTACTTAGAAGATGGTCCCTGGAAGTAGTTCTATGCCTAAACTTGCCAATTTCTTCCTCTGGGCCTTAGACCTTATCCAACAGCACCATTCCGGGTAGCTTAGAACCATACTCCCTATTGACAAACTTGTTGGTGTTGACTACTTCTTCTACCAAGGCAGTTTAGAGAAGTGGATTTAACCATGGGCTCTGCACACAAACATACTTGGATGTTAATCCCATCTAGTATTTGCTAACTCTGTGAATTGGTATCTAAGCAAATATCTTAGCTTCTCTGACCCTCAACTTTCTCTTATGCAAAATAAAGTAAGAATATTTACAAATTGTTGTGAGAGTAAAATGAGATTATAATATCTATTGCCTAATTCAATGGTTCAATGAATATTAATTTCCTTTCTCTCTGTCTTCCTACTGGATTCCCCTAGGGCCTAGGCAATAAGTGATTTCCTAAAAAGATACACAGTACCCTTTCTTTCTTTCTTTCTTTCTTTCTTTCTTTCTTTCTTTCTTTCTTTCCTTCATTCTTTCCTTTTTGAGGATAAATACTTTTTTTACATTCAATATTATTTTATATTAGTTTTATGTATACAGCATAATGATCAGATTATTATATAATTTATAAAGTGATTCCCCTGCTAATTCCCCACTTGGCACCATACATGGTTATTACAGTATTATTGACTATATTCCCTATGCTGTACTTTATATCCTCGTGACTATTTGTAAGTACCAACCTGTACTTCTCAATCCCTTCATCTCACCACGCTTTTCTTTAAATTCTCAGATTTCACTGCTTCCCTGTTCTTTCCACTGTGCTTTGTCCTCACAATCTTTGGATACTATGTTCTGAATACCAAACTATGTTTGACAAGTATACCTCCTGACTCAGTAAGTCAGTCTAGACTTCTTCCTGATCCTCAATATTCTTGATTTCACAACATTTGGCAAATTAGAATGGAATTCATTTGAGGAATGTGTTTAATAAGCCTTCTCATCAACATTCAAATAAAAGAAAGTGAAGAATATATTGGTAGTTGGCATCCTCCACTATATCAGACAGGAATGCATTCTCTAACAAACAACAGAAAACATGACTACTAGACCTTAAATACATGAATGTTTATTTTTTGTCTTAAATAAAAAAGAAGTCTAAAGGGCCCTAGCCAGTTTGGCTCACTGGATAAAGTGTCAGCCTTTGGACCAAAGGGCCCTGCATTTGATTATGGTCAAGGGCATGTACCTTGGTTGCAGGCTCCTCCCCAGCCCCGGCCCTTGTTGGGGTACATGCAGAAGGCAACCAATCAATGTGTTTCTCTCACATTGATGTTTCTTTCTCTTTCCCTCTCTCTTCCACTTTTTCTAAAAGATCAACAGAAAAATATCCTAGGACGAGGATTAACAACAACAACAAAAAAAGAAGACTAAAGGTAGACAGTACCAGGCTACGGTCACTATTAAACAATTAAACAGGATTCTCAGTTATCTCTGTCCTGCTTGGCCATACTCAGAATGTCGTTCTCGTGCTAGTCAATTCATGATTACATTATGGCTACTGTATTCAAGGTACCACAAGCATGTAATAAGAACAAAGAAGGAGAAAGATATCACAGAAACCTCTCACCAGACTGCTACTTGTTATGTAAATCTGAAATCTATCACAGAATTCACTGGAGTAGAATCAATTTTGTGAGTAAAGCTGAATTCCCCTTTGAAGGTTCTAGGGTCAAGTCCATTCCTTGCCTTTTACAACTTGTTAAGGCTGCCTGAATTCTTTGGCTCATGGCCCCCTCTCTCCATCTTCAAAACCAGCTTTCTGACACTGCTTCTATCTTCTCATCTTTCTCTTCCTATATCCAAGAAAGATTCTTTACTTTTAAGGATTTATATGATTAAATAGATCCTACTCAGATAATCTAGGGCAGTGATGGCAAACCTATGACACGTGTGTCAGAGGTGACACGCGAACTCATTTTTTTGGTTGATTTTTTCTTTGTTAAATGGCATTTAAATATATAAAATAAATATCAAAAACATAAGTCTTTGTTTTACTATGGTTGCAAATATCAAAAAATTTCTATATGTGACACGGCACCAGAGTTAAGTTAGGGTTTTTCAAAATGCTGATACGCCGAGCTCAAAAGGTTCGCCATCACTGATAGGGCAATCTACCCATCTCTAGGTCCTTAACTTTAATCACCTCACAAAGTCCTTTTTGGCATGTAAAATAAAAGATTCACAGGTTCCAAGGATCAGAACATGAATATCTTTGTTGGGACAATTATTCTGCTTACCATACTGCCAATTGCAATTCTATATTTTGTAAACTTTTGGACTGGATTCTCAAACTTTAAATTTCATAAATACAGTCAACTACCAAAAGACTTTAGATGCAATATGAAATGAAAGAGCTTCAAAGAATCCTCTGGGGTCAAATATTTGACTCTGAGTACCCCACTCAACAAAATTCATACGTTCTTTTAGGAGTTCATTGAAAACTTCACTCTGGGTTGGTGTAAAGTCATCTTCTCCTCTTAATGGGCCTCTGAATTTAAGAAATGTTTAGGACAGAAATATAGCCTGAAACAGATTTTTGAAACTAAGTGTGATATAATCTAGTGATCTAAATGTTCTCTTGCTTAAATATGGGAATTATGGCTCATGTGGCCAGTAGTCCAGCTGACAACGATTAGTCATCTCTACATCAGTTCCCTTTATGTGTCCTTTGAGTCCTCATATGAATGAGACATATATCAGGTGAAGTTTTATTGGTTCCTAAATCATATCTTATACTTTTTTAACATTTTTTTGTAGATGTTGGATATGAGAAATGGCAAAGGACACTAAAAATGCCATGAGGGGAAAGAGCACCAAGGAGTAGAAATAATAGAATTACTTTTTATTATTCTTGGAGATTATTCTTTTTTCCCCATGTACTTTAGTCATTTTTTTGGTCAGCATGCCCTCATATTATGTAAAAAAAGGAAATAAAATTTTGGGAAAGGCAATTTAGAAATTTGTTAAAGTGCTTCTATAAAGATCAGGAGTATAGGGTTTAATAGACATATATGGCCACTCTCTTCCCTTCTGCAAGTTTTTTTCTCTACAAACAAGGCCTAAAAAATCCCATTTCTGCTCCCCTTTATTCCACTATTATAACTTTTCATCATTCATTGGAATTCAGTGCCATTATTGGTAAGCAAATATAAATGTCCTAGAAATTTCACAAACACTATAAGTTGCTATGTGATTGGTTGAGAGTGTTAAAATGAGATTATGTTTGTTCTATTCCCTATTAGAATAAAGGCAAAATTGTACTCTGAAATAGTCAAAGTAAAAGGAAGAAAATGTCAATGTGCAAGGCATGGTTGGTGGATATGAGCAAACATTTTTTCATAGAAAGGATAGGGCAATAATGTTCTGAAAGGAGATTTGTTCATATTATAAAGAGCCTTGATCAGGGATAGAGTTTATTTTGTAAATCAATGGTTCATTAGAATGACTTATTTGAGATCTTAAAGTATATGGGTAATGGCAGAGCTGATAATTAGCTGGTATTTAGGGTCACTATCTTTTTGTAGCCAGTGTCCTTACTGATTGATCCACAAAGCAATTCTGATTTGGTTGGTGTTCTATCATGTCATTTGTCAAGTTCTATAAATAGCACTCTTCAATGGTTGGACCTTCCCTCCAGAGAGTTTGTTTCATTTGGTCTGGGTGAAGTTGGGCATAGAATGCTTTAAAAACTCGCCAGGTGATTCTACTGTAAAGTCAGGATAAGGAAATACTGTTGTAGATAAGTGAAACTATTAAGGGTTTTCCAATATGAGAGTGACGAGATGAATACATGATTTTAAAGAAACAACTAATCTGGAATATACTGAAGGAATAAAGAAATCTAAGTGATGAAATTCTTTGTTCATCAATTAGACAAGTAATTATGATGTGTAGTTTTGGGCACTGAGCTCGTCCAGTTGAAGAAATGGGAAAGGCAGTGCCAGATGGAAGAGATGGACTTCATAGATCAGTCAGGCAGTACTATATGGGGTCAGGAAAGGAGAGGAATCAAAAGAGATTCTGAAGTTTGTTTTTTAATGAATAGGAGGAATAACATAAAAAAAGTAAAAGGCGGAGACAGATTCAGGGACATGATTAATTCAGTTTAAAATACATGAGACTTTGAGGTAAAGGCGATGATCCAAGAAGAAATGTCTAGTTGGCCTTTGGAGAAGCACTAGTTGGAATTCTGAAGTAATTTATTGAACAGACTGTTGAACCTCAGAGGGAAGTCAGGGGAGGGTGAGTAGGAAGAGATCAACCAATGAATTTGTATGCATATATGCATAACCCATGGCACTGAAAATAGGGTGGTGAATGCCTGGGGTGGTGGGAAGGGGTGGGCTGGACGAGGTCAATGGGAGGAAAGGGACATATGTAATAATTTCAACAATAAAGATTTAAAAAATAAAGGCTGAGGTATAGATTTCTGAGTCATCCATATAGTAATTAATACCACTGGAGTGACTAAAATAAAATGTGTGGGGTTACAAATAAAATAGAATGGAGGGCCAAGAACTAAAGCTTAGAAAAGGAGGGAAGACATGAGGAGAACCTAGATAGGGAAGAGTCAGGGACAAAAATTCACCTAAACAAACCATTGTATATTCCTATAAGGAACAACATATTTCTTTCAAAAGTCAAATAGGGGAATCAACTACATGTAATCTGTAATAAAATATACAGATATGATTATCAAGAGTTAGTTTCTGTTAGATAGCTTAACTGGCATGAAAATGATACTGGCTATAATTTAATTTCTCGGTTAAATATTCACTAAGAAGTTGACTAGATAGCCAAAGGTTACTATTGGATGACAGATAGAATTTGTACAAATTTAATATGAATTTGGCATAATTGGAATAAACTGTGAACAGCCAAGAAATAAGAACATGTGCTAACTAGCCTGGCATTAAAATTCAGGAATGATATTGCTGTTTTTCATCAATAGCTAAAGGCCCAACACGTGTCTAAAATGCCGAGTTTCAGATGATAATAGAGTTTACTAATTACAGTTAAAGAAATTGAGTAACAATTTAATTACCTATCTAATTTCTACCTCTAACTGGAAAAACAAATCAGTAGACTGAACCATTATAGATAATCTTTTTTTCAACTAAATACATGGTGTAGTAAATGAAGGTTCTACAGAAGGTTCTATAGGTGGTTCTGGTACTAGTTCCATCTTACCTCCCCGTGGGATTCTTTGTGTCCACTTTCCTTGCTTATAAATGTGTGTGAGGATTGGAAAATAACTCAGAGAAAAGGGCATTTTTCCATTACAGTCTATGAAAAGCAATCTTGGTTTTAGTAGTTATCGTTTTTGTTTCTTATTTTTCATTATTGCTCTTTTCTTAGGCCTTTTTTAATATACATTTTTATTGATTTCAGATAGGTAGGGAGAATTGGACACTGACTTTAAAAGTTGAATAGACTTTGAGTAAATAGTAGCGGGAGAAGGAGAACCAAAGAAGCAAAAGTGTAAAAGCTGAAAAGAACCGGGTGAGTGCCATTCTGGAAGGACAACCTAATCCCTGCCCTGAGATTCCCATGCTAGTTAGCTTCCTGGCTTTTGACTACTTCCATTTATGACTAATAAAGATTCTTAAGTGGGCAGAAGCCTATGAGTAGAGAGAGAGTCAGAGAAGGGAAAGAACATAACTTGCACGGTAGTATATAGAAGGACAACCTTTTCTTAAGCATTTATACAGTACTATCCTCACAAGGTACTAGGCATGGTTTTAAGAACATTCACAACCTAACCAGTTTGGCTCAGTGGATAGAGTGTCGGCCTGTGGACTGAAGGGTCCCAGATTCAATTCCGGTAAAGGGCATGTACCTTGGTTGTGGGCACATCCCCAGTGGAGGGTGTGCAGGAGGCAGCTGATGGATGTTTCTCTCTCATCGATGTTTCTAACTCTTTATCCCTCTCCCTTCCTCTCTGTAAAAAATCAATAAAATATATTAAAAAAAGAACATTCACATATTTTTTTTTTCGAATTAAAGAGTCACATTTATTGCAATCTGGGACTATGAAGGGCCATTCCCCAAATCTCATAGTCCCAAGATGGTCACAGCTCCAGGGTTATATAGGCAAAAAATCACAAAGGTATTGATTACATCTCAAGGTTTGGAATGAGGAACCTGGCTAGCAAAAAGCAGTTTACAGAAGCAGAATTAATAATGTTAATTATAGTTTTGGGTCTTGGGGTCACTGAATTGACAGAAATACATTATCTAGAGCCCTCAGGTCTGGAATGAGGAACCTAGTTTGCAAAAAGCAGTTTAAACGGCTTGTTATAAACACATTATCTAGAGCCCTTGGGTAACCTGGGTTAAACTTAGGCAAAGAACATTCACATATTAACTCATTTCATCTTCATAACAACCACATAATATAGGTACTGTTTTAATCTCCATTTTAGAGAGGAGAAACCGGAGGTACACAGAGGTTAAGCGACGATGCAGGTGACACAGCTTGGTAAATGAGAGAGCTGGAATATGAGCCCAGATATTCTGGCTTGAGGACCCTGATTGCCATGTAGAAGTGGCATGTAGGGTGGGGTCATATTAGAGAGGGCTTTGGAAGACAGATGTAGGAGTTGGTATTTTACTTGAAGAGCAGAAAGAAATACTTGGAGGTTTTGATCTTTGTATAACATGATACAATTAAGCTGGCACTGGTGAGTAGAATTGACTAGAGAAAAAACTGATGCCATAATATTTCTCTCTCTTTTTCCTAAAGTGCAATTTCAAGTATTGCTATTCAGCTGACAGGTATGACTCTCACACTTCTGGTTTAGCTGAGGTCCTCTGACTTTGAATGACACGGGTTTCCTCGTTCCGATATTTTAAGTTAAACTATAGGAACATAACACAAGTGCAGGGAAATGATTAGTTGGGTTTACCTTTTCTGTATGGTTTCAAGTGCCCACACTAAAGCTACTCTGAGGTACATCTCACCACTTGCCTGTCTGCCCTGCTCCCTTCTCGGCTTATACAAGTGTTATTTCCCCCAGCTGCCATTGCCTTTTCAAGCTGAGGATGCATGCCACACTTCCATGAGGCAATGTGGGCAACTGATCAGGAAAGGTCTTGGGGCCTCCAATTAAAAATTGCTCAATAAACAGAAAAATTCAAGCACTCTAAGACTAAAATCAAATCCCTGGTGAGTTGTTGATAGACTTGTTATTAAAGGTTTGCCAAGCTTTAATAAGACTGATAACAAGAAACTGCAAATCTCTTCAAACTATTCTGTAAACATTTGGATAGGACTGAAAATAAGAATACAGAGCACATGCATTTCCCTGATCTGTTCTTTTTAGCTGGCTTTCATGTTACAAAATCAGCAACATATGTCGGCAGATCCAATTGACCTTCAAGCCCGAGTTTGAATATCTTAGGTGTATGTCACCTCATCTCTGACTTTGATCTGCTATAAGGAAGAGAAATATAATTATTAGCACATTGTTCTGTGAAGCTGACAGAGCATCTGGTATTTCAGAAATGTTTTTGAGATTCCTAAATTGATTTGAAAGTCCGTTGTAAGGGAGCTTGTAAAAAAAATGCAACATCTTTACAGCATGAGTAATTAAGAGAAATCAGAAGCAAGTTTGATCAGCACAAAGTTATAGCTGAAAACAAAATACCTAAACATGATTAGGAAAAGAATTAATTTTTTAAAATGATAGCACATAAGACTCCCTAGGAATGATTCTTGAACTCTCTTCCTGATATAGAAATTTTAATTACATTCCTTTATTGCAGCATCACCATCCACCTGACTATGAGGACTGAATCTCCATCATGGACTATTTAGCCTGAGTTTCCATTGTAAACAGTAATTTTTGAGGCCTAAATCCTCAGTCATTTCGAATTGCTTCAGATTTTAACTTAGCATATGTGCTGTTAGTCCAGCTGCCATTATGTAAAGATATAGAAATTTTAATTACATTCCTTTATTGCAGCATCACCATCCACCTGACTATGAGGACTGAATCTCCATCATGGACTATTTAGCCTGAGTTTCCATTGTAAACAGTAATTTTTGAGGCCTAAATCCTCAGTCATTTCGAATTGCTTCAGATTTTAACTTAGCATATGTGCTGTTAGTCCAGCTGCCATTATGTAAAGTCTGTGGGGGGGGGGGGGGGGT
>NW_005363247.1:1058129-1107159 GCF_000412655.1 Myotis brandtii
GAGGGGGGGGGGGGGGGAGAAAGTATTTGAAGTCTTTCAAAGCAACTCTGAATAAAAAATAAAAGTATACAATTTTCATGCTTTTTTCCCTCAATCTTTAGTCTAAAAGAAATGTGCAAAAGAGTTAGTCTAAAATGTTTCAATACTGGTTTTGATCCAAATGAATGAAAAATATCTTATTCATTTGAATGGGGATTACTGTCATAACAAATATCTGAAAGGGAAGAAAAAGTGCAATGTCCTTTCAAAAATAAAGACAAAAATACCTATAAAATATCTAGTTAGAAATGCTGGCTTTCATCCATTCCCAAACATCAGGATATATCCTAGTATATTTCTAATATAACTAATACTTTCTTTAGGTAATTTGCAAGTAATTTTAAAAATGTTATGAATAAATCTCAAAAATTTCCACAAAATTTAAAATGCTGGAATCTCATATATGTTTCATTCCTTATGTAATCTTTATTATTAATAATGTACTTATTGACAAATTGAAGCATATTTCCAATTTACTCCTACGGACCATTTATTTTATATTATGGAAACAATACCATTGACTTTGCTTTGTAGAGCATTTCCATGTTTGTGGCTGAGAAGAAACTATACTGTTGGTTGTGTATCTGTGTATTATCCACATTACGACAGATACTAAGAGGTAAACACTTAATTCTACTATGGCCTTTGCTTTCCTTTCCCCGGTTGTCATTAATGTGTTTTTGGAAATATAAAGTAATATTGAAACCGATTCTCTTCTTTCAAGAAAACTTCAGTATGTAAACTTGTAAGGCTGTTTAAAACTGGAAAATCTCTGATGCTGACTCTGGAACTCTACATTTTATAGTGTTTATATATCATGGTATATTTAAAATATACCACTTTAACCATAGGAATATTATTAGTGCCAGGAAGGCAAACAATATCCAGTAACTACCCTTGAATGTAAAATTAAAAAATCCAAACACTTGAAAAAAGTATGGAAAACTAAGGAATTAATGCTGGTCCCAACTGTAGCCTTTAGGAAATGTGAAGTGTACCTTTTGTGAATTCATAATCTCAAAGATTTTGTTGTATTCTGCAATATCAAATGAATTCATGCATACTCATTAACAAAATTCCCAAACTCAATCTTTGGAGAGACGGATACCTCACCCAATTACCTACCTACCCACTCCACTCCTGCCACCTACACACACATATGTACACACATAAGTGTAGTGACAGAGGGTCAGATTAAAATTTTGTGAAGAAGCCATGTAGAATCAGCGATGCTCTTTGATTCAATCTTTGTGGGGTAGATATCTGGAGAAGGTAAGAAGGTATGTGAATTGTGGCCTCCACTCTCTAAAAGTCACAGTTTACAAACTCAGAATATATAGCTCTGACAAATGTATGTGGCTGGTATATTACAAATGCTCTTCCATACCCAGCTCCTCTTGAACAGTACAAATAGCCATGCTTTTCATAGAGGACTATCTTCTGTGTCCAAAGACACTTAATATTTTTCAAAGACCAAGTATAAACAGATGTATAAAATAGGGACTTACTCTCAAGTCACCTGCAATTCAAAAGTTGGTCAGGGTGAAGGGCAGAGGAGAGAGTTTCCAAGAGATAAAATGCCCCTACCACTTGGGGGCAGAAGTCCTTTAACCTGAATGCTACATCACTCATGGTTTCTCTTGAGAAATAAACCGGGTGGGGGTGGGGTGGGCAGAAGGTGGTGTTGAGAAATAAAGATCAAATATGAAGAACAACTTTTTGAAATCTGGTGGCACTTTTATAATTATTAAGCATGATCATCCTTGAGTAATTTAATACAAAGGAGGAAATTAGGCTTGCTGACATTTGTCTAAGAGAATTGCCTAAATGGGGAAGGAGAGGCAGAGAGAAAAAATAAATCTGATGGAAAAATAATAGACTCTATTTTCCAACCAAATATAAGACATTTATCTGCCTATTTTTCAGGTAAACTTTTCAATTAGCATGGATAATCAGAAACAAGATTTGCCTATTATATTTCAAATAGCAGCTTACAACCTTATTATCTCAACAAAGTATATCCAATCTAATTTTTAAAATACTTAAAGCCTCCTATGATAAAAGCATTTATAAAACACCAGTTTTTCATAAATATGGTGATCATCTTTTTAACTCCAATGTTTGCATGAATTGTTCTCTTTGCACACATCACAATTTTAATATGGAAATTCATCTGTTTATTAGGAGAAAAAGCAACCAAATTTTAGAAAGCCTTTTAAAAATAAATGATTGACCCCACACTACATTAACATTTAGTATATTTGGTATTGCTTGAAAGAATATAATGTGGTATTCTTCATTTTCTTTCCATTTTTATAGCAGTTTCTTTATGCTTTTAACTTTAGAGAAGAGAAATACACAATTCCTTATCCCATGAAGAAACCTAAATGGTGAGTGTGGTATTAAGAATTGATGAAGTCCAGTTGTCAAAATGATTAACGAATAAAAGGAAGGAAAAAGGGAAAAAAGGAATCATTTAGCCTTTAGTTCTGTTCCCTGCCACACCAATATGCTCACATATCAGCACATCAGATTTAACTCAAACCTCTGAGGTGAGGTCTGACTCCCCTCATGAGTCACAGATGAGGAAGCTGAGTCTTAGAAAGCTCCAAGTCTGCCCAAGGTCACGAAGCTCATAAACCAAGATCAAAAAACCTTGGTTGGAACTTACCAAAGCACACCCTGGAGCACGGTGAGTCTGACTATGAGAGCTTGGAAATTAAAGTATCGATAACTATCACAAAGGGAGGCATTTTCCGAACAAGGATGTTTGGCTGAAGGCAGCAATCAGCAAAGGGGTTCCTCCAGGGTGCTTGCGATTATTTAAACAAAAGCAGTCTATACCTAGTTTGCCATTCACATTCTTCCCATCTCTTTCATCCATCAGCTGCAAATTTAGGGATGGTTTTGGAAACTGCCTCGAAGCAGTCTTAAAAATAGATGGATCTGACTGGTTCCTTAGAGTATTTATAGGGTTCTTCTGTTATCTGATGAAGTCAGGCTCACTAGAGAGTTTGGTGAGACTTGTTTCCATGGTGATAATATCGAAAAGTCCTCAGTTCCAAAAATGGACATCTCTTATTAAAAGTGAATCCCTTACTTGCCCTTTTCACACCCATAATTCAATAGTGTCTTTGCTTTGGTCCCCATTTTGCAGCCTAAGTAGACCTAAATTCTAAACTTCCGTCAATTCTTTCTGTGAGTGTCAGCATCATAAGAAGGAATTTCCATTAAATTGTCTGGGAAATTCTGTGTAAGTAAAGAACCAGAAGAAGGAGTTGACCAGTTATCATCCAGTATTGCTACAAGACTGGCAATAACAGACATAAGTGACAGGCATATCACTGGGATCAAGGTTAGAGATACTTGAGTGGCTTCAAGGCTCCGTGTTTTAATAAAGGAAAACATTTCATAAGACAGGAATAATTTATTTTAAGTATCATTCAGGAAGTGCATTTTGCAAAATTTCCCATTCTATTGTGTAATTATGGTGTATATATATTTAAATGACTAGGCATTTAATCCAGTAACAAATGATTAGCCTTATAAAATGTGTGGGTTCCTTTCGAGGTGAAGAAATTGCTAAGATAAAAATAATATTATCATGTGTTTGTTGGGTTCATGTAAGTTCCTCTCAAACTAGAAAAGATCCCAATTATTAACTTAAGATTAATCCTATTCTTCCTGCCCACAGCTTGTTGTAATGCCCACTGATGAGTGTCATAACTGCCATCCTAGATAAAATGCTTCTCCTGAGCAACGCCCAAATATGCCTACAATTGCAGACAACAGTTGTGAGCTTTTCTGCCTGCTTATCTGTCTGCCTTCGATGTGACCCTAAATTAGGCCTCAGAAGGTATGGTGTTTAATACAGATTCTGGCCACAATATACCTTCTCACAATTAGTTGAAAGTGCTGTTTTGTAATTAAAGGGTGAAGTGGGGCATGATGAACATATGGAAAAGGAGACCCTTAATAAGTGATGGAGCCTTCAAAAGAAATTGCTAATTAGTATGCATTTGATGTGCACTATACCAATTTTAAGACTTTGCCTTGAATAAATTGCTATGTTGGGTGTTCGAAGGAGTGGTGAGATTAGCATTTACAAAGGGGGCAATTTTCTGTCTTCTTGACTCTGTTAAATGGAGGAAATAACTTCCAAGACTGGAGCAGTAGTTAGCCCATCAATCATTCTCACAGCTGGAAACTGGGGATCCCAAATGCGGAGATCAGTTAATCCGTCAGCTAATAAGTTCATAGTGGCACCATATGGCGCAGGGCCACTCCACACTGGGACAAGGACAGAACTGTTTACACAGGCATGCTGCTTTCTCAGGTAGCCCCCTGCTGACAGAACCCTTTGTTCTGAAGGATCAATTTACTTTGCACAGTAAATTGACTGAATTGATCAGTTCAGAGCATATAATTGTTGGCTAATCCTGTGGAATCATGTCCCATCCATGTGAGAGGGACAAAGGGGTGTTGCCCATGGCCTGGTCTGGGGCACCATCCTGGGGCTAGTCTCATCGGACAGGCTGGCTACTGATTAAAGGACTGGTGGATGGTAGATAGGTGCTAAGCATTAGCTTCAAACATCAAAGGGAAGAGAAAACTTGCAATGCTCAGAAGGGCTTTTCTGAGCATCTTTCCTCAACTAGTACCAAAAGTGAACTTGGAATTTAAAACATTCCCAAAACTTTAGGTGCAGACCTTTTTCAACTACTCACCTGGAAGAATGAAGAGGTCCCATACCACTCCATATTCAATCTAAAAAGTAACTGTACTCATGCTTATTTCTAAATGTACTTACTTTAAAAAAAGGAAAGGAGTTAACAAAGAAAAAGAAGTAAGAAATGCAACAGAGAGATCCAGGTCATGGAAACTGCAAGTTAAGTGAGAAACACAGGCACCACTGTTAGGCCTGTGAATGGGAAAACGCATCGGGGCTTTTCAGAGCAAATGAGAGCAGAATCTTCCCATCCCTGTACATTGGTGTGAGCCCTGCTGCTTTGTTCTACAGATGTGTTTGATCTGACTTTGTTTTTTCCCTCTCACATAAAAAATAAAAGAAGAATAAATAAAATGAAAAAATTCCACCAATAGAGATAAATGTTGGACATAGTTCCCTTCAACTGAAGGTTTTCTTCAATAGCTAGTGTCAATAGAATCAGTTCACATCAATGGTTTGAAAAGAGAATTGTGTTCAATAGGAACTGAAGCCATTTGGAGTTGCTGAGAGGACATTTACTTATTAAATGTCTGAACAGTAATGAACTTTATACAACCACACCAAGAGTTTCCACCAATTAGGGAGCTATTGATTTCTTTACTTATTTTATTGAGAATGTCTGAGACTAATGTAATAAGGAGAAATTGCAGCAAGTTTTTTACTATATGTGGAATCTTAGGGGTTATCTCCGTTTTCTCTTCTTTAAAGCAATATAGAGAGAGGAGCATACAATTTGATGACAGTTGGTGTATTTTACCATAAAAATCTAAAATTAACAATTCACAAGTATCACCAGTGTATCTTCCCAGATTCCTATGTATTTGTAATTTTTTTCCTCATGGAATTTTGCATTCGTATTATACTACATTCACAGTACCCAGGATTCTGCAGTATTAAAAAAAAAAGCAAAACCAGGAAGCATTTGTATATTTTATTTAGGAACTACCAAAATGAGAACAAAATAAAATATAAACAATGCTATAGAAGCGCTTTTTAAGTTAAACTAGTGAAATAAAAGAAAAGCAGAAAATGTAAATTGTATAAAGAAAACATCATAAGCGGGAGCTAATGTGAAAGCAGGCACTTTGCCAAAGAACTCTTTTCTAGAGCGCAAAAGGCCCTTCGTGATTTTTGGTAAAATTTTCTCTTTCAAATGTTATCAGATATGATTCTCCTTCTCCACATAGTGCACCTGAGGCAATCTTGAACTCTTTCTGAGTCATTTATGTGCCAATTTTCTGTTTATTTAAATAGAAGATGCCCAGTTGCACACTGAAGTTGATTTGAATTCCCAGGCCCTGGATTACCAAGATGAAATCCATCCCCCTTGCCTGATGTCGCCAAATCTTCACCCCACCTGCATCTCAGCATTTACCATACTGCAGAGGTAATACCAGAGCGCTCGCATTCTAAACTAAAGGACAAAACTCACAGTCATTGAAATATGTTTTCTTTTGCCTATTCATGGAAGACTATATAATTGAAATTGAGTAAAACTTTATAAATATACATTTTCTCATCTTTAATGATTTTTTTCCAGTATAGCGATGGGTTTAAAGAGGTTACAAAAATTACACTGCACCAAAATATTGCCCAGGAGTGGCCATCCTTTTCTTTATTTTATGTGCCCTCATGCTCTTCCTCTGCTCTATAGACTCCCTATTGTAGCTACACTGCATTTTTTCATAAGTCTGAAATTTTTCATAAGTCAGAAAATGAAGAATGCTCTTCACAGGAGAATGTATCCTCACTTTTAGGAGCAATTTTGAATTCATTATCACAAAATCTTTACATAAATATGTCTTTAACATGTTTAACCGTTTTATTTTTTAAATTAGAAAAAAATTAGGGACCTGGGGAAAATATGTGCTTTCTTCTTCCCTTTGTTACTGCTGACCTTCTAGTCCCTGGGCTTTTCTCAGTGAAGACAAAGAAAACTTCTCTCCCGTCTCATTATAGAATGTCCTCTTACAGGCTCTATCTCTTAAATGCATCATTAGATGTGTTTTCTTTCTTCTGTAGTTTTAGACTAAAGAAATGCCTATTCAAGGGCTTTAGAAATTTGCTGGTTTTTCAGAACTAGCTCTAGGTGGTGTGTGGGTTGGTCAGTAGAGTTCTTCATAGACTGAGTCAGGCAAAGGTCAAGACCTGGGGTGACTTCTCTTTGTGGTTACATAAATTTCTCTACCCACCCATCTAAAATGTTAATCTAAAATTTATAATATTTCCATTCCTTACTTTATATTATTTCATTGGCAGTGATCCCTATTTATCATATTACATAATTTGCTTATTTATCTTTTTATTGTTCCTTCCCCTTAATGTAAGCCATATGAGGGTATAGATTTTTATTTATATTTTTTTACTTCTGTGCCCTAGTATCTTGAATAGCACCTAGGACATAATAAGCCCTCAAAAATATTATTAAATGAATGAAACTAACTTGCAATCATTGTTTAAAATCTTGGAACAGATTACATTATGCAAAAAATGGAATTACACTAATTTCTGCCAACAAAATAACTTATTTTAACAGATTATTTCTTTTTTCATATTTGCTCTATCAAATTGTACACAATATACAACTATGTAAATGTACATTTTTTTAGATTTTTGGATTATCTGTAACTTTTAGGCATTGCTGGGTACGGATGGAAACAAAAAAGTAGGAAAGAATGACATCCTTTCTTTGTTACTTGTCTGATGTTTTAGTTAATGATTTGATATAATATAGAAACTGAAGCCTAACAATAGGTTTTTGGCATATTCACACATTTAATTTCAGCCATATAATAGTCCTGTTTCTGTCACTATAAATTGCTAGAATTTGATACTTTGGTATAGAAAGTTCAAGGATTAAAATACCTAATTTTGTATCAAATGTTTTATAGTTGCATATGTATAATAGGTTACACAAAATCTCTTTCTTCTAAAAGTTTGAGTTTGGTTGAGTGGCGTGCTGGAGTCAACTCTTACCAGCTCATGAGAGCTATTTTTATATATCTCATCCAACTACATGCTTAGTGACATCAAATTGAGTTCTTGAAATTGTCCACAAAGGGGAGAACCTCAAAAATTAATAAATGCTACAAATAGAGGTTGTTAACATTTATCAGTACACCACTAGTCCTATATGAGTCTGATGAAACTAAAATCTAGAAGGTACACTACTGAACAAAAGATACAAGTTCCCAAATGTGAAATGCTTTTCATTCATATTAACCTGAAAAACTAGAAAGATTTCCCAACTTCCTCACTCATCTATTTCCTCTTTTTCTATCAAGCTGTGAAGAAGACATGAAAAGCTTTGCCATACAAACTATTTTTCCAGGAGTCCAATGATGAATGATGCTGTTATAGAGGTAATACATCTTAATTTAAGGGAAGGGGAAAAGCTGTGCTATTATTCCCTTTGAAATGCAGGATGTCAGTCTGTATGGGGTACTTTGTGCCACACCTCTTCCTGGTACTTCTGTACTGAATTATTCAGAAATGAGCAGAGAAACAGGAAGTTGCTTCTGATTCACTTGCAAGAGTGGTGTGAGTAATACATTTGTGTAAAATGTACAGAGGAAACCATGAGAGTCTGACTAAGTGGAGTGGGGGGGGGGATGTTTAGTAGGGCAAAGAAGACTAACATATTTAAAAGTAATAAAAGAAGCCATGAAGGTCCAAGTTTTGGTGCTTCACTTGTGATACATGTTTAGGGAATTGCATACTTCCTTGAACAAAAAAATAAAGATCATATATTTGATTACTTTGCTTTTATTTGTGGATGTTCATATGTGTAATGCTTTTTAAAAAAAATGTCTTTATGTGTTAATGGGTGGTATTAAGAAAAATATCTGAATAAAATAATAATTGCACAGATAAAGACAGATACAGTAAAATGACATAGTATTCTCAACTTGTTTTTTACCTTAAAAATCAAGGATATTTCATTGAGTTTAAAAAATTGATCAAAGATTTAAAAGATATACTTACACACTAGAGGATCTTTTAAATACTACATTTAATATTTCATTTATCATCACAACTCCTGAGGTAGGTTATTAGGAAAAGGTGGAAAGTGACTCAAATTCAGGCAGTCTAGCTGCAAAATCTGTATTTAACCACTAAGACCTACTATCATTATAGTTAGAATAAAACAACTATCACTGTCAAGTACGTACTTACCATGCGACAAAGTTCTGAACACTTACATATTAAAACTCATAATAAACCTATAAATAAAACTATTATTATCCCCATTTTTCAGATGAAGAAATTGAAGCATAGAGAGATTGAGTAACTAGCCCAAGGTACATAGATATAAGTCACAAAGTCAGTTTTGTTCTGAAAGCCATGTTTTTAACCACAATGCTATATACTACCTTCCATGACGTCAAAGAAAGTTTGAAACTAAAGGATAGAGAAGAGGCTGGAAAAGAGTGTACTCCAGGAAAATACTAATCTAAAAAACCTGGCATCACAATATATATATATTACACAAAATAGACCTTAAAAAAAAAGCAGGATTAAGAATATAGAGAGTTACCATATAATGATAATACATTCACCCATAAGATTTAACTATCCTGAATGTGCATGTACTTAACAACATAGAATCAAATCATACAAAGCAAAACTCAATAGAATAATGAGGACACACTGACAAATTTATAATAGCAATGGGAGAATTCAGGAATGTTTCTCAGAAACTGAGAAATCAAGAAAGTAAAAAATTGGTAATGGTAAAACAGAGATAGTTCCAAGAGATGAAGTAAACAGTTTAGGGTCCTACTGCTAAGTAGTGGTAATCCAGTTTGTAATCCAGGAACAAAGTAACAATTCATCCTATTTGGGTGATTTCTTTTATTAAAAAAAAATCATACATAAGATTTTATTAACCTCTCTTCAACTGAGTTCCCTCAATACCACTAAGTAAATAGGCTCCAAGAAATTAAATAACCTGTTTTGAGGGAATAAGGGAGCTCCCTTCACATTTTTTTAAGCAGAAAAAAGATAAAAATTGGAAAAATAGTTAATAGCAAAGAGTAATACCTGCCCACCTAAGCTCACAAACACTGACTAAAGATAATTTTAATCTAAATATCAAACAATTTTTACATGAACAACATACTAGACAAAAACCTTCCTTTGCTTAATTAATTAGAAGAGACTTCTTTGATACCTTCACCATAGGGATTTTGTTATGTGGAATAGAGGCTGACTCTTGTAGGTGCAATTAAGTTTTCACAAGTAATGAAAGGAATGGAACTAGCAAGGAACTGAGATACAATCTACTCTTAAAGAGGCTGACCAGAAGGTCATTCCAGATTTTTGTCAGCTCTAGAGATCATGGTGGCACATTCTATGGAATTTTTACCCCATTCAGCACTAGGGTAAACCATTAATATAACATAGCTCTCTCTTTGTCTTTGGTTATTTTTCCATGTGCCCTTCTCCTCTTACCATGTGGATTTAGCCTGCGTCTGTTCTCTACCTCACAGCTTTTCCTTCATTATAACTCTAGTTGGGGCTCATGATCACTATAGTCAACTGTCAACTGTCTGATACTCTCCATATTTCCTAAATATCTGCAAATGTGAGCATCACATTGGTCTAGGAATTTTCTATTTCAAAATGCCTTTTTGCCCCAGGCTATCTCATAGGCAGCTGTCAAGCATGTTGATTATTTTCTTCAGTCAGGCGGGCACCCCCCTAGTCAGCTGTGGCCAAGGAAGACATGCTAGCATAGCCTAAAACATGTCCAGTTAATATGTGCTATTCTTTTTTCTGTGAAGAAACTATTGATTTAGCATGACTTACTTTCAACTAAACATTTTACTCATACAAGTTTACCTAAACTCTAAGAAATAATAGAAAACTAATTTTTTAATGCAGAAATCTTTTTTCTTGTTACTTTTATAGTCAATTATTTTCTATCCACAATTATTTCTCAGGCAAGAATTTGCATTAACATATTATTTTTATAAAGAACTATTAGACACAGATTGCTGCCTACTATGAAAATGAAGATTCCAAGATTTCAAAGTAAATAGAGTGATTTAAAAGTTCTGCTATTTTTTTTTATTTCTGTCAAACTCATAGAACCAAAAGGAAATAATCAGTATTACCAAGTTGTAATAGTTGCCATATATCTAGAGGTTAAAATAACAATTCAGATTTGTTTTTGTAAATGAATTTTACTTAAATCACAGCAATTGAAAATATAGGTTCACAAAAATAAAAATTGAGATTAAATTTGAATGCATGATGGAAAGAAAAGCCAACGGCATATGATTATGGCCAAGTAGCCACGTTGGATGTTTTTGCTTTGTTTTATTTTCATGTTGGAGTCCCTAGAGGGCAACAGATACACAGAAAATGGGTTTGACTGAACTGGACCATGTGTCACCATCTTGAAGGAGAGTCCAGAATGGTGATGCTATGGATGAACCTTAAGTTCAAAAGATTTCGAACTGCCTAAAAACATTTTCAAAATTTTATTTACAACACTTTGTGAGACTATAAAAAGATGAATTTTTAATGTTAAAAGGAGAGACATTCTAAACTAGCATAAAGTCAAACACAATGGAAATTAGCTCCATTTCTTTCAGAGTTCTACACAGGTACACACACTCTGCAAAACTCCCTCACACCCACCACTGATGCCTGGAAGGAAAAAGGTTGCTGTTTCATACATTCTCTTCTGGATTTTCTGTTTTCCCAAGCCCAGTCTTGAAAGAATGGCTCTTCTTTAAACAAAGAAGGTCCTTGGCTAGTACAACACAGCCAAGCTGTCAGACTCTGACAGACTGAAAAGCTACAAATCTACAATGAACCAACAATAGGGTCCTGTGACCTTTAGCACCTCTCGCAGTTGTCTGACCCCATTCCTTTGTCTCTCTCACTTTTAGTTTTGGATATGTTACCTATGGCTCTTTCAAAGATCTGGTGTCATCTTAACATGTTTCTGAAGAAATTAATCTCCCAATTTCAGATGCTTTCTATGAAATTTATATTAAATTTTTAACATATTCTTTCTTCAACCCTTAGAAAAACTAATACATACATATAAAATGTACTCTGATTTTTGACAATGTCTCCAACAGAATATTCTCAACTTCTTCCTTTTGAAATAGAAAAATATATATGTGTGTGTGTGTGTGTACATATAATGCATACATATAAACATATTTATATACCCACATATATCAGAATGACAGGCTCACTAAATTTTTTTCAGTTTGCACAGTACATAGCAACAAGTGACCTGTTAAATGATGACAAATCCTTTAGATTATGGCTTTAGACCTTTAACCTTTTGACTTTAGGTTGTATCCAGGGAGCAGTGAGAGAGGAAGAATGCAATAAACTGCTTGTAATCTAGTGGTCTCAAAAGAAATTACATCAAAACCAGCTGTTACACCACTAGTCATTAAAGACTGACAACATGTTAACTAAAATACAGCCATTACATTGAAAAAGACTTTTCTCCCCACCCCGCTGCTCAACTGCTAGCGGTCTCTTGCCTCACTTAACAGCATCGGAAAATGTGGATTCAGGAAAGCAAATCCAACACTTAAGACTTAAACTAGCAAGAAATAAGTTGCCTTTGATTGAGATGTGAACTCTTAATTTTAAATGTGTTTGAAGGGACTGACCAATTTTGAACATTGTGGACTCAAAGACTGCTGGCAAATACTTGAGGTTTTCTATATCTTGGCAGCTAACCTAACTTTTCTTTGGATTTTTTTTTAAAGTCTGTTTGTGTAAGATTGCACCTGTCTTTTTTCTCTCATCTTTTGATAAGAAGAAAGTTGGTGTGGGGATTTTAGCCATAAAGTACAATTCCCCAGGCACCATTTCCTAGCTTCCTTCCACTTGAAACATTTCAGGACTTTGAGTTGGAAGTCACACCGGTCTATTTCTGACAACCAATGGCATGTCAAAGCAGTGGGCATAAAAGCTTGAAATGTAGTGCATATCTTTCTGGGGATTGTCATCCAGCCTCACTGTCATTTAATATCCAGCAAACAGTCCCCCTAGGCTTCAAAGATGCAAGTCAAAATCAGTGCAGGAAGCACACAGCAGTGGTTGAAAAACATGGGGTGGAATGCATGTTGCTGTACAAAAGAGAGAGTGCCCAGGACATCCAAAGATGAGAAGATGCCTTTCCCCACTTGGGGAACTGAGTGTTTAAGCCAGAGGGAAAAGCAGTGACCTCGCCCCAGTACAAATTCAGCCAGGAGCATCAGTCCTGGGCATCATTATGACCTGGCCTCCCTCATTCAGGGTTCAGTAAGTAATCCTCCCATTAGAAAAAGCGCCTTATTAAAATCTGTTCAATCACTTCAAGCTGTTTCTACACTCTTGTTCTGAATTCTACACCAAATTCAACTTTAATTTATTTGTTTTGGTTTAACACATTCCAAATTTCAAAGTAGATTGAGTAAAAATAAAAATAAATAAATATCCATTTGTACAAATTAGAAAATAACAAATATGTGACCTTATAAGACTAACAAAATATATATTTTTTTAATTCCAAGATGCAGGGCCAAGTCTTTATCCATTGGGAGAGTCTGGGAGTTTTCCTTGTACTCAGGCATCTAGAATAAAAACCTAGCATGCACCTGTTCATTCATTCATGTATTGCAGAATTGTCAGCCAGCCCCTTACATCAGCATCAGGCCTGGTCCAATCAACCACAAGGCTGGTATCTAAACTCTTGATGTTGATTTTTTGTTGTGGTTGTTGTTGAAGAATTGGCTTTTATTTATTTGTAAATAGTAAATTGTAAAATAATTTAATTTTTTTGTCTTTAAGATACAATTTTTTAATTGTTAATTTGTGTGGGTTTTTTATTGTTTAAAGTATTACAAATAGTAGTACATATGTCTCCTTTTTTTTCCCCATTGACCTCCCCCCAGCCTCCACGACCCCCTGGTACATGCCCTCACCCCTCCTCCCTAGTGTCTTGCGTCCAGTGGTTATGCTTGTATGCATGCATACAAGTCCTTCGGTTGATCTCTTACCCATCCCCCAACCCTCCCCTGCCTTCCCACTGTAGTTTGACGGTCTGTTCAATGCTTCTTTGCCTCTGTATCTATTTTTGTTCATCAGTTTATGCTGTTCATTATATTCCACAAATGAGTGAGATCATGTGATAATTATCTTTCACTGACTGGCTTATTTCACTTAGCATAATGCTCTCCAGATCCATCCATGCTGTTGCAAATGGCAAGAATTCCTTCTTTTTCACAGCTGCATAGTATTCCATTGTGTAGATGTACCACAGTTTTCTAATCCACTCATCTGCTGATGGGCACTTAGGCTGTTTCCAAATCTTAGCTATTGTATAAATTGTGCTGCTATGAACATAGGGGTGCATATATCCTTTCTGACTGGTATTTCTGATTTCTTGGGATATATTCCTAGAAGTGGTATTACTGGGTTAAATGGCAGTTCCATTTTTAATTTTTTGAGGAAACTCCATACTGTTCTCCACAGTGGCTGCACCAGTCTGCATTCCCACCAGCAGTGAAGGAGGGTTCCTTTTTCTCCACATCCTTGCCAACACTTGTCGTTTGTTGATTTGTTGATTATAGCCATTCTGACAGGTGTGAGATGGTACCTCATTGTTGTTTTGATTTGCATCTCTCAGATGATTAGTGACTTTGGGCATGTTTTCATATGTCTCTTGGCCTTCTGTATGTCCTCTTTTGAAAAGTGTCTATTTAGGTCCTTTGCCCATTTTTTGATTGGGTTGTTTATCTTCCTTTTGTTAAGTTGTATGAGTTTCCTGTAAATTTTGGAGATTAAATCCTTATCGGAGATAACATTGGCAAATATGTTCTCCCATGCAGTGGGCTTTCTTGTAGTTTTGTTGATGGTTTCTTTTGTTGTGCAGAAGATTTTTATTTTGATGTAGTCCCATTTGTTTATTTTCTCCTTAGTTTCCATTGTCCTAGGAGCTGTATCAGTAAAGATATTGCTACGACAAGTGTCTACTATTTTGCTGCCTATGGCTTCTTCTAAGATTTTTATGGTTTCCCATCTTACATTTAAGTCCTTTACCCATGTTGACTTTCCTCTTGCTGTTGCTTTTAAGCATTGTGAGATTGAAGAAATGCATGCAACCAAGGGGACCCACAGGCTCAAGGACCTGTTTTGTGCTCTTGGTACAACTTTTCCAGGCTTCGGTTTTCACATTTGTAAGATGAAGTTGATGAAGCCAATGCTCTCAGATTTTGCCAACTGGGTTTTTTGAATGAAAATCCAACATAATAATATACATAAAAGGGTACTATGTAATTTATGCTATAGACATAAATATGAATACTTTTATTACTTCCTGCTGCTACCTAATTTTCCAATAGCATGAGTGGCGAACATGTTTCCTAGGACCATCTACCTCCACTGTGCACCAGGTCAATCCTACCTGAACTCTGACTGCTGGCATCTCTGGCCCCTCTAAACGACTCAAAAGAATTCATCAGTAAACAAAATGTCAGTGACGCCCGTGTGCCAGGTTGTCCTAAGAGTTATAATAATAAAACATTGTAAACTTTATAACAGTATGTCTCACCAATAGTAAGTGGGAGAAAACGAAGTAAAATTCACTGGCCTTCTAACTTTATTTCCCATTGTTAATCCGCATAAAAGCCCAAGCGACCATCGCAACTGAACGGACCAGATGACCACTAAAATTTTGTCATTTTGACCACTGCCAAATTTGTCTTACCTTTATTTCGTGTCAAACCTCTATACTTTACATAGAACTGGACATCACAGGTGGTAAATGATTTTTGTCCAAGAGGACGTAGCTTGTAAATAAGAATCAGAGTATCTAACACCTCTGGAGTACTTACTATGTGCCAGTGTTTTGAATGTATTTTTCTTCATTGCAACCCCATAAAGTAGAAGACACAGCTCATATGACTTGCCTGAGGACACACATCTAACAAGTCAGGAAAGAGACTTGAATCCAGCTGCCAGGCTCTGAAGCTGAGTTTGATCTCTACACTAACCTGTCAGACCCATTTAGGGTCAAACCTGGAGCCTTCAGTTCCAATGCAGACCTCTTCCTCTGTGGGAACCACTAAAAATAAATGGACCTTTTAAGTTTTCTATTTAAATTTTAAGAGCTAGTTGAAGAATTAAACAACCTGCTAATTATTGTGTTCTACTGGTTATGTATCCTTCATTTGTATATTTTAAAGGGAAAAGTAAATTCCTTAATTTTCTGATATACACGTATATGACAATTACCTCAATGAATATTAAAACATACAGTTTGTCTTAAAAACTTTTAATGACTGCATTGGTTGCATTGTTTCAGATTTCTAATATATGGTCTTGGCCTCCCACTGCTAGGGATTTCAGACTATTATTATTATTATTAAATAGCATGCACATAGCACTTTATATCACCAAGTGTTTTGCACTCAGTTTTATCAACTGTTCCTCCCCGCACCCTCTAACTATGGGACAGCTGTTTGCAAATCCCCTGAATAAATCATAGATAAAAATGATTTCAAAATGCCAGGTGTAAGTCGAGTGGAGTTTCACGGGAGTTGCAGGACCACTCTTTCAGGACTGCAATTAGCAGTCCCCTCAAGGCTCAGCTCAAGCTGTGTGGCCTGTGAAATCACAATCAATTCAAAGTTGTTGATAGGCCTAGAGAAGAAAGCTGCGGAATCATTTCTGTGTGCAGAGAGAAATTCTGTCTAAAAGCATTTTTACTACTGATTAGTTTCTGAAGTTAGTTGCACATCAGCCTAATTTTCTTTCCACTTGTAATTTTCAAGTGTCTTTGCTGTAGGCCAGCCTTCTAATTCCCAGTTTAATGGAAGCTCTAAGCAGCTCCTTACTTTGATATGTGTTGCAATAACATTGCATGAGAAGAAGAACAAGATCTGTTACTTAATAATGAAGAATTATGGTACAGACGGCAGTGCTTGTCTCAGCGACCACTGATGTAGAAATTGACAGCTCTCAGGCGGCCGTCTCCTCCACCCGACTTGGCTGGTAACTGCTCCAACTGAATGACAGTTTGCCAGCATGCAAAGCCACTAGACATGCACAGCTAACTGAGTGTCTGCAAGAACAATGTCGTAGAGCTCACTTACTGTTTATTTTACAAGCTTAAGTTTATCAATCAAACTACTAGGAGCAGAGCCAGTGGAAAAGCCACTGAAACTGGTGAATTCAGATATCGGCTGTCTCTTCATCAAGAACAAAATAAAGTACGACACTCACATAAAGTCTAAATTATAAAATGCTGACATGATTGATTAAAATTACAGCTGTGTCCAGTAATTACATCATTTCTTAAAGGGGATTAGAACCAACATCTAATCCAGGAACCATTTTGTACAGTGGTTCTCAACCTTCCTAATGCTGCGACCCTTTAATACAGTTCCTCATGTTGTGGTGACCCCCAATTTCATGGTTACAAATTGAACATAATTAAAACATAGTGATTAATCACAAAAACAATATGTAATTATATATGTGGGTCTCTCCAGCCTGCAGATCGAGTCTCATCTTCAACTACACTGAGGCCCTTGGGTTTTCTCCTTTATGGCTTTGCCAAAACTTGATGCTATCTCATGTTCTATTCTCTCTTCTCCTCCCTCTCATGCTCCCTACCTCCCCATCTTCCTGACAACACTCCACACTTTCCTTTTAAACCTTACCTAGGCATTACCTCCTCTGTTTAAGTTCTCCTAACCTTCAACTCCTACCCCACAGTCATAGGTTATTATTCTGTTCATTTATATATTATTGTATGGATTTTTATTGGCTTGTTTACAAGTATGTCTCATCACTAAACCATGGGCATCTGGAAAGGGGGGACAGATTATGTCTTAGTCTTTCTTTACCCAAAGGCCTAATTGTGGACTGATGCATGGCAGGTCATTAATAGATAATAAATTGAATTGTACGCCATTCCAGGAGACTTAAACAGCTGATTTTTAATTTTTTTAATTGAGAGAGAAAGAAATATCAATGTGAGAGAGAAATATCAATCAGCTGCCTCCCATACACACCCGGACCAGGGATCAAACCGGCCACCCTGGTATGTGCCCTGACCAGGAATCAAACCTGCCACTTTTTGGTGTATGGACAATGCTCAACTGACAGCCACATCAGCCAGGGCAACAGCTAACTGATTTTTAAAAAGCATGTTAAGATATTTATGAATTGATTACATTATTTTTATAGAATTCTTTTTTTATAAAATGATCTAGAGCAACAGTTCTCAACATGTGGGTCGCGAACCCTTTGGGGGTCGAATGACCCTTTCACAGGGGTCACCTAAGACCATTGGAAAACACATATATAATTACATATTGTTTTTGTGATTAATCACTATGTTTTAATTATGTTCAATTTGTAACAATGAAATTGGGGGTCACCACAACATGAGGAACTGTATTAAAGGGTTGCGGCATTAGGAAGGTTGAGAACCACTGATCTAGAGCCATTTAAAAATTTTGAACATAATAGAAAAGCAAAAAATAAAGTAACAAATCATCAGGCTGACCAATTTCCAATTTTCCAGAGAACACTAAGCATATTATACATTTACTAGAGGCCAGCTGCACGAAATTCGTGCAAGGGGCTCCGCCCCCACCGCCATGGCAGCTGCCTCTGCCTCAGAAGGTCATCGAGAAGGTCATCTAGTCTAATTAGCATATTATGCTTTTATTATTATAGATATAGGTATACAATTTTACAGACATTGTGTCATTCATACAACCTCTTATGTAATCTTTTTAAAACTCCATGTATGCCATAGGTACTTTTCTGTGTTAATAAATAATCTAAATTTTATTTTAGCAGTACCAGAGTAGTTCATATTATAGATATAACATACTTTAACATATTGATGTGCATTTAGATTGTATTTAGTTTTTAATTCTTATAAATATTGTCTCAATAATTTTTGCTAAAAATCTATGAAAAGATGCTCTATCCCAATTATTAGTGAGATAGAGCATCTTTTCATAGATTTATTGGTCATTTGTATTTTCTCTTTTGTAATCTACTATTATAGCCTGTTGTTCTAACAAGCATTTCACAAATAATTGTCAATGCTTATAACAGCAAGTAACTAATGTTGGAATTTCAGGTGTGGAGTTAATGGAGAAGGAAGCTTTTTTTTTTTAACTTTATTTTCATGGTTGACACTATTACAGATGTCCCCATTTTCTCCCCCTGTGCCCTCTTCCACCCAGCCTCCATCCCTTTGGCCATCACCACACTATTAGAGGAAGACATTGTTTTGATAAATCTGCCTTTAAGTGTCATTCAAATCATAGACCTTTATCATCCTTTACCAGGAATAATGATAACACTGTGTCAGGTGTCCAAATTATATAGACAGGAGCTCACAATTTCATTGAGAAATAAGGAGTTCAGAATTTCAAGTTGTTTATTAACTTTTTTTGCCTTTTCTTCAAAGTCCTCACAATGTTCACTGAAAATACTTATGGCTAATTTACTGGCCTCAGACATTTTATTTATTGTTTATATGTCACTGTGACATCTGTTTTTCCCAGAGGAATTTTAAATACACATTTAAAGTAGAATTTGCATATTGGAAATTACAAGTTAAAAAGCTGTATGTTTCTGAAGCTTTCTATGGCCTTTATTCAACTGGAATATTTGACACAATTTATTTCCCAAACCATGATCTATCTTTCTAAAGTCCGATCCTACAAGATAAACTAAGACAGTTTCAAGCAAGAATCTAAATTTAAAAAAATACCTGTATATCCCTTTTGTGCCACAATTCACAGTGGCTTTGTTGATCTCTAAGGTACTAAAATAAATTTTATTTTCATGCTACTAATACATTATTCTAAGCTGTTGAAAGATTAGTAGGTGAGAGTCTGGGCAATGTTGTTTCTAAGCAAAAATGGAAAAGCTAAGTTTCAGAATCGATTTTTGTCAGATATGTGAACACCCGTTCTATAGAATTCAGCTCCTGTTTTGACAGCTTATTGAATACTCTCCCAACTTTTCCCGCCTGGTAATGTCTCCCATTAATTAGTCTCCCATTCTCTATTCACAGTTTTGATAGAACAGCAGTAGTTGTTAACACAACACTCATAATCACAATTGTTCAGGTATGTTTTTCTGTCTGTGTTGTGCATAAGCCTCAAATATTACATGTTACCCAAAGGAAAGTAAAATGGAATTTTTAGAAATAAAATTGTTTTGTAATAGAAATAAGAATTCTGTTTACATTTTACTTTTTATTCCTTTCCTATGGTAATATCAAATTCTGCACATCTCCCTATCTTTTCTCCTTTTTTTTTTGTATTTGTTAGTCTACAACATTTGGATTTTTAAAATTATTTAACTGTATTTAGGAAACAATATGTTCACTTGGTGGGAATGGGGAGAAACTCTTTACTACAACAATGCAAATGATGGTCATCAAGAGAGGTCACTTGCTCAGAAATAATTTTTCCCTGAGAGCGCGAAGTAATTTAGTGATATTACCACTCAATATTCTTAAAGTTTGGAAGACTTTAGTATAATGTCTCTCCAAATCATTAGCACATTCAAGATCATGAAGATTCTCAAAAATAACTATAATACAGTTTTACTGGAATAATTGAGTGTGGTGACTGGTAAAAATCTTTATATGCATTTTAAAAGATTATACGTGTGCATTAATAAAAATTTGACAACACAAAATTTTTTTTGAAGAACAGTTCTAATACTCATATAAGTATTTTTGACAATTTCGTAGTTTTCCTTCAAGGCTTTTCTCCCTATACATAGATCACATCATTGTAACATCATATCATAAGTATTTGCCTGTGCAATTACCATTTTTTCAAAACCATTATTTCAATGCCTGAGTAAAATGCTTTTGAGTAGATAAGTAAACACTGAAATTTTACTTAATCATTTATTTATAGCCAAGTATTGATATGCTTAATTTTTACAAAAATAAAAATAATTCTCTAAAACATATCATAATGCCTATATCCCTATCCCAAACTTAGAATTTTTGCTTTAAGGCAAGTTACCAAAAGTGGAATCATTGGGTCAAAAGATATAAATATATACATTTGTGTATGTAACTATATACATTCATACACCTATGTGTTCTCACAGAGAAAATAAATGTTAAGTATTTTTATAGCATATATATTATGCATGCATGTATTTATATATAAAGATATGTGTGTGTGTGTGTGTGTGTGTGTGTGTGTGTGTGTATATATATATATTTGGAAAGAGAGAGAGAATTTCATATAACCATTTCAAGCATCAGGAATATAAATTTTTTCATCTTTACTACTTGATTGGCCAGAAGAAGGAAGGTATCTAACTTTTCTTTTACTTTACATTTATTTGATTATAAGATAAATTGGTGAATTTGTTGCCATAAGCTTTAACTTCAATATAACTGGTTATACATTAGACCAAGAAGAAAAGATATGAATAATAAAATAAGAGTTATTTATAAAGTATGATTGAAATGACAATTAAAATCACTGAAGCCTACTAGCCTTGTCCATAATCTAAATCAGACTTATCTCTATTCATGAATCATTTGGGGGATAATAAAAAATCATTTTCAAAACAACTAGTTAGAAACAAGATTTTCCTGGTACTTGGACAACTTGAACTGCTTTACTACTAAAATCAATTTCATTTTTGTACACAATTTTCTTTTTTCTATCAAGAGTTACTAAGAGAAAAGAGAAACCAAGGTTTTATACAAAATAAAAATGATTCAAGTGCTTTTTAAGAGAGTAACATAAAACTTTGGTTTAATTGATTATAGATCACTAAGAAAAAGAAAATAGGAACTTTTCTGCAGATATTTACGAGAGAGAGAGAGAGAGAGAGAGAGAGAGAGAGAGAGAGAGAGAGAGAGAGAGAGAGAGAGGAAGAAAGAGAGAGAAAGAGAAAGAGAGAGAGAAAGAGAAAGAGAAAGAGAAAGAGAAAAAGAGAAAAAGAGTCTCAAAGCAAGGAAAGAAGACCCTGAGGGAGTGTTAGTTCAAGCAAAAGAAAGCTACTTTGGTCACACTGTGTAGTGTGCTGGAACATGGACCCCTGATTGTTAGCTTTGTGATTACTGCTTTCAAATGCTTACTTGGGGGCAGAACTCTAAATGTGAGATTATAACTGGGCCTCCATAACTGACTTGGAATAGTTAGAAGAAAGGAGAGCAGCCCCTGAAATTGTGTCAAATTTAATTTGGGTTTACTATACCCTAAACAATGTCTTAAGGACTATGATCAGTTCACCCAGCACAGGTATCTGTACAAGTAGCTCCTGGGCAAATGATGTTGTTTAGTTTCACGAACATAAGGAAGCATTATTTTTCCATCAGCTTGAAACAATAGTGAAGTCCAGCATCATTTGTTCATTTGGGTTTTGATTACCTTTTTCCATTAAGTATTTTTTAATACTACTATGTTTGTCTTTTTCCCCCAAAGGAAACCACCCGGGACTCCTCATTTTCCCTGCATGAATGTGGTGTGCCATTCTTGGCAAGGAACTGTAGGTGTTGCTGAAGCTACACAGCTGAAAAAGGCTGGGCCAGGCCTCCAATTCTTTAACTTAAACAACAGTTCTATTTTAGCCCTGGCCTCTTCCTCCCACTCAAATTCTGTATCCCAGCATGTGTTTGGATATGCTGTATCCTCCAGTTCTTCACACCGAATATACTCTTAGAAACCACGAGCAAAACTTGCAGATGAGTCATTCTCTCTGGAAGCCTCAGCTCGGTGGTGGACAGCTCATAAATTGGAAGAGACTCAATTGAACAGGGAGAGTAGAGACAACAGTAGTTGGTTCGTCGTGTTCTATGAAGGGAGCCAAGGGGGTGGGGTGGGTGGTTTCAGAGTAAATTGAAACAAATGCTCATATTACACTTTTTAAAAAGTTGGTTAGAGAGCTAATACTCTCAAGATAATGCTCTGAAGCTTAGAATTTGTGTTCATCACTTGTTTTTTTTGTGCCAGGCCATCCCACCTCCCACCACCCCTTTTTTTGTTATCCTTTGACCAGTTCTCAGAGCATAATTTGTTTCCAGTCTTTTTGTTCTATGAGTGAAAAGGTCAACGCCCTTTGACATGGCATGAGCTGTTCTGTGCACCAGGGGAAACATCACCAGCAGTGCCGGGCTTAAAACAACTTCAGGGCAACCAGAGTCAAACACAGGAAGTGTTGTTCAAACCCCCAGAGAACACTGGCTTTGTTTATTAGCCAACTTGCATCTTGTTGAATTGCTAAGTGCCACTATCTTGAATGAGCAGATATATCAGTTGCTCCAAACCCAGATGAGGTATTTGTAGGCGTGATACAACAACATCACTCTCCTAAAGTGTCCCCTACAGGAATCTAAATACAGAGTGGCTATTTTCTTAAATGGGAAAAGTTCCATCTCAGGTCCCCATAGTCCAATACACGCTAAATGATTCTACAAATGAACAAACACTGCTTTGATGAGAGAGTAAATTTAGTGGGGGAAATAATCAACCAGAAATGTAGGAAAAATGTGGATTTGTCTTATAAACAGTCTAATCAGGAAATGAATTACACATTCAATCTTGTACTCACAAGACTTTTTTTTATTATTATTAATTTAGCTCAGGAAGCACTGACCTGCTCAAAATAACATCAGAGATTTACACGTATTATTTACACAGTATGTATAAATCTCTTAAGTCTGTAATCAGTTATTAACTGTTACTTTACTGGTATAAGATAATATTTTAACTGCACTTCACAGATTAATTGAGAACAAAATGTTAAGTGTTTTACCTAAAATCACTCGGCAAATTTAAGACAGAGACACATAGCTACTTGAACTACTAACTTCATGTCTTATGTTTTAAAGCAGTGAGTCATTCTACTTCTAAATACAGTACAGAAAACACTCAGGGCCCTACATAGAAATCACATGATGTAGCAGTCCTCCATTTGGAAATAGAGGAAATCTGGATAAAATGCACACCGAACTTATTCTACAATATCAAAGGCAGTATTAAAGAGGGGAAAATGCAGCCAGAAGAAGGAAAAGTCCCAAGTAGGTACTAAATGGCTTGGCCATGCAGAAGCCCTCTGTTTGCTTTCACACCAGGAGTCAAGATACTTGGGCACTGGCCCCAGCTCTGCTCTGCCATATACTTAGCTGGATGTCCTTAGCCTCTCTAAGTCTATTTTTCTCTATAAAATGGATATAAAAAGATCTGCCCTCCCCTGAGGAAAGCCATGAGTTTCAAATGAAATTATGGACATGAAAGAGCACTTTAAAGAATATTGAAGGGTGTAAAGTGCTGTACAAATTCCACTAGTAATTATAGTAGTGGTACTATTGTTATATTAGACAGAAAATGACAGGAAGCCAATGAATAAAATATATGTTATAAATTAATGATTCTTAACTATTTTATGTCACCAGTCCCACTGAGAATCAGAGGAAAATGATGGAGTATTTTCAGAAAGATTCACATTCAGAAATATACCTAAAATTATAATTTCAAGAGATTCACAGATCATATGAATCATATGTGTTCATATAACTCACATTAAGAACAATTGTTATAGAGGAAGAAGAGAAATGGCAGCTTATCTGGAAAGCAAGGAAGCGGATTAAAGAGCAAAATGAACATATTAGTGAACCCAACAATCTTATGGTATAATGCTGTAAGATGTTTCAGGGTAGGTGGGCAGATAGATTGCTTGTTGAGGAATAGTGTTAACATTGCCTTGTCCAAGAAAGAAGGAAATTCCTCTCCATTCCGTGAAAATGGTAGGAGCGTTATCACAGAGATAAAAGGAGATACCCAGAAAGATGTTCATGGCAGAGGGTGAGGTGGGGATAGGGGAGGCACATGTGGAGGATGAAGAAGGATGGCGGCCAGAGATTCTGATTGTGCAAATGTAGAAAGACAGAGGTGGAGGTAACATTGTTGCCTGGCAATCTGCCCACTTTGCATTGCCTCAGAAACTAACCGTAATCAACAATACCAGCCTCTCCATGCTTCTGAATCTCCCATCTGTAGGCTCAGCAGGAGACCATCCTGGGACTACGTCCGGCTTCGAATCCAGGTGGTGGTGGTGGTGAAGAGACTCCAGCTGTCAAGATCACTCTCCATTAAAACCATCCTGTGGTTGACCTGGTTTTTACTTTGCCTCCCAAGGTCTCTATGAATGAGTTCTATTACCTGCTGCTGCTGCCTACCACCCTTTTCTATACCTGGATTGACAATCTGAATCATATACATGACGTCAGATTTGTTCAAATGGACTCCTTGGCATTCTACCTGTTTGTTTGCCTTATGCTTGTCTCAGATCCACCGTCTAGGTTCATGTATATCTTATGATATATGATGTGTCCATATACCCTGGTCCTTACTGGCAGCAGATCCCCTCATGAATTGGAATCAGGACAGATTCTGGTTCTCGTCTTTCTTTGGTTTGGCTTAATGTCTCTCCTGATTCCTGATCTGAACAGTGTAGGAGACATAAGTTCAGAGATGCACAGTGATATAACTTCTTGTGTGGAATTGCTAATTTGTGTAATTCCAACAAATTGCTGTGAAATTTTCTCGCCCATAAAAACCTTCTGAGTCACCCCAGCAGTAGACTCCCAAATCCAGAATGATTCTTCCAAATTGCCATACTTTTAATGACTGCAAATTTACCTAAAGTTTCTGAAAATTAAATCATCAGTTAAGAGATAGAAATTGGTACTTAACTGTTGAGCTATCTTTACAGTGAAATTTCAGGTTGGTATTGTTGCTTATAATAGTCTACATGTGCATGCATATACACACACACACACACACACACACACACACACACACACACACACTTCCTTCCATTTTATAACCGCAAGTCACCTTAGAATATACTGTTCACCCTAGTGTTAACTTTCTGTACTCTGAGATTTACTGGTGTGTGTTGTTTTTTGGTTTTGATTTTGTTTTGTTTTTGTAGTGCACATAAGATTTCTAAGTGTGTGTTCTATTATATAGTACAAGACTTGCTTATATTCTCAGCTCTCACCTCTGCAAAATTCTCAACTAGGGGAGAAAAAGTATGAAGCTCAAAGAGAGAGTTGGAAAGGTGGAATTGATAAGTAAGGCCAGACACCTCTGATTCCACTATACTCCCCTGAATGTTAGCAACGACCATCTATTTTAGAAATTATAAATGTACTCTGTTATATGCAATTCCAAGTAGGGGCTTATATTCTCAGTTCTCACCTCTGCAAAATTCTCAAGTAGGGGAGAAAAAGTATGAAGCTCAAAGAGAGAGTTGGAAAGGTGGAATTGATAAGTAAGGCCAGACACCTCTGATTCCACTATACTCCCCTGAATGTTAGCAACGACCATCTATTTTAGAAATTATAAATGTACTCTGTTATATGCAATTCCAAGTAGGGGACTTTCTTTTGAGAACAGGCTAAGAGAACCTCAGCAAAACCTCTTTGGAACCTACACATGTTTTACATGATGCATAGAACTGAAAAAATAGCAGATCATTTGGCATTTTGTGGCATATTTTAAGGAAAGCAAACACATTACTATAACCTTACAAACCATACAACCTCTGTAGGGTTGATCCTCTACAGGACTATTTCACTTGATGCTTAGTGTGCTCTCAGAATCCAGTTCATTATTCTTTCACTCTATTACACAAGGCTTTCAACATAAAATTTAAAATGTAGTGACAATAAATCACTTAATTTTCTATAACTGATTATTTGCATGTCTTTAGAGAAGCATCTTTTGAATTAAATCTCACTTTTTTATTAACAAATATTGCAGGAAATATTAGCTAGCAATTTCAAAAGTACTTTATGGAAACATTAATATTTTGCTAGAATTGGCACTAAATATTCAAGTTCATTTTAAAACACATTGCTTGAGAGTACAATTATAAATACACATGGTTACAATATTTATATGGAATAAGAATAAAGTAATAATTTTTGAGGGCACTAATTTGCATTGATTGCCTCTGGATGGCTGGTTATATAATCAATATCTTGATGTTGGTATTAATTCATATTTATATTGTCAGATCTAAAAACAAGAATATAATTGTTTTCACAACAATTTCAGTATCACATACTCATTTGGAGGTATCTGGGAATAGGATGTGTTGTTCTGAGAATCTCTAATCTCTTGTGTGGAGTAATGGGGACATTTATATTACATCCATGTAACTATGGTATAAGATCTGAACCCATCCTGTTTAGTTAATTATTTGTTTATTTCATCAAGCCATTCATTCATTCTCTTAATCCACAAGGCACCACAAGGTTCTGGAAGTATGAAGATGAATTAAGCATTACTCCTGCCTTGAAGAACTGGAGTTTATTATGAGTGAAGGACACTAAATGTTATGATAGGTGAAATAATAACATTTAATAATAAGTTCTATTGCTAGAAAATATATTGAAAAGGGAGGTTATAAAGCATAATCTTAAAGGATATTCTTTATATGAAATTATTAATGCTTTTATTTTTAAGCCATTTTGAGTTGAATATTCTGTTACTTGCAGCCCAAAGTCTCCTGACATAGGTTTTAAGCAGTTATATTATAAAATTGCTCTTTTCATGGGTCAAAACAAGTCTAATATCAGCAATTTTATATGCTTCAAATGGAAAGCTAATATAAAAGATCAGGGTTTTAAACTGTAGCGATTAAGATGTCATGATTTGCTCCTTAAAATGATCACACTGACAGAAGAATATAGGATAGATGTTTGAGGATCTAAAACACCAGTAAGCAAGGAGATCTGTTAGAAGGCTATTATAGTAGCCTAGTCAAGTGCTAAATTAAGGCAAGAGCACTAAGGAGGACATGGTGTAAGGGTACAGGTGGAAGAAATGTTAAACAGGAAGGTTTGGAAGGTTTGGTAATTTGCTGGAACTAGGATGTAAGAGAGAAAAAGGATAACTCTAGGAAGACTTTCTGGCTCAAGTGGATAATTATACTGTGTGGTATAATTGATTCTAACTCTGTTCTCTCTTCTGTGTCTTGACTCAGGAAACTCATTGGTCCTGTAAGCCCTGGACCTCCCACCTTAACTTAAACCCCCTCTATCTGCTCGTAGTCCTCCAACTGCACTAGTGTCTTTCCTCGGGGCCTGCCGTTTTGGAACCTATTGCTATAGCACACATTTTGCTGCTCAGAAGCACAGGATTTTGTCCTGTTGGTATTTGGAGGCAGGAGGCATACGGAACGGGCCTCTGCTGGAAGGGCAATCTTTGTAAACAGGGACAGGACCCCGCCTCCTATTTCTTGATTGTCATCATAACACCTGACATAGACATGTGCACAAAGAAAACAAAATTGATGTCAATTATGGCAGATCAGATGTTACCTTATGGAAAAGTGTAGGGAACTTTAAAGAAATGTTGGTTAATTATAGGAAGAGGTGACAGTTGTAACACCTCAGCCTAACCAGACCAGTCCCTTCTGACCCCATTTTACAGAACCATGCTCTGGGCCTCATGGGATATTGGATATCGGTCTCACCTCCACCATCTGATGCCTAGTTTATTTGGAAGATAAATAGGGCACTTAAAAGATCTGATATGCCCTATTACTTTGAGCTTTGTTATTTAATAAATAATTGCTAATGAATCCAAAAGTGAAAGTAATTGATAAGGAATTTAAATTTTAAGGATTCTTACAAGTGACAAATTAGTTCTGCTTTTAGAGAACTGTAGAAAATAGAAATAGCATCAAAATTCATCTGACTTTGAATATTATTTGCATATAGGTAGGTAGAATTGAGCATATAGTCTATCTATACTGCATCTGAAACTGCAAAAATTAAATATGAAAATCATTTATTCAAATTATCTGCTATTACACAAACAGGTTAATAATGGTAATTAAAATAATGATTATGCAACTACATGCCACTCAAAGGAGTGATTTAAATTATGCAAATCAACTGGAAGGTCAGGTAAAGACCGAAGAGAAAAGAGCTAAAATATGCAAAATAGTGTACTCTGTTGGTGGGTCCAATATTAGAAATATTCATATCCCAAGCATGTCATGTGCATCTCATTTTTGAACCTTTGTACCATAAAATCAAATTAATTTTTCTGACCTTATTAAGTACTCTGAAATTTGGTAGTACAAAATTCTGTAGATGGGCTGATTTGATCCAAGAGAAAAATGTTTACTTTTTATATGAGCAATTTATTTTTAAAACTTTGATTTTCTTTTAGTTTTTGCTTTGTAAACAAAATGATTTGGAAAACAAAGTATAAAATATAAAATAAAAAATACCTTTAATTTTGCTATTTTGAAACAAGCATGATCTCATTTTTGGTGAGATTCCTTTCCTTCTTTTTTAAATGCATTTTCTTTTTGATCATAATAGGTACCAGACTGTGTTCTTTCCTATATCCCGTTTACTTGTTGTATTCCATTTAATATTATATCATGAATATTTTCTCAAATAGTTCTTGAAACCTCAATTTTTAATGGTGGCATAAAAATTTTTACATATATATGTAATATTTAACTATTCTATTATATTCATTTCTTATCATTGCCAACTTCTCCTTATAAATTATGCCATAATAAACACACATCAAATTAGCTGAGAATTACTGATAGTATATTTGAATAGTTTGCTATAGTAGATTAAGAAATTGTGGTTATGGCTATGAATATCAAATTAGATCCAAATTTAGAATTAGGATTAAAGAGGCAATAGATATGAACTTATCTAAATTTCTTCATGTAACAGACTTCCTTACAGAACATTTGTGTCAACAATACAGAGCACTATAAAGTTACCAGCAATAATTAAAATAATGTCATTTTATTAGCATTTCTCTTATTACTAGTGAAGTTGAATTTTTTCTCATATATTTTTAGGACCTTTCTTTTTCTTTCTCTATTACAAGGCTATACATGACCTTTATTCATTTTTCCACTGGGTTATTATTTTTGACTAGAGGCCTGGTGCACAAAATTCATGCACGGGAGGGGGGGTCCCTCAGCCCAGCCTGCACCCTCTCGCAATCCGGGACCCCTTGGGGGATGTCCAACTGTGGGATTGGGCCTAAACCAGCAGTCGAACATCCCTCTTGCAATCTGGGACTGCTGGCTCCTAACTGCTCGCCTGCCTGCCTGCCTGATCGCCCCTAACCACTCTGCCTGCCTGCCTGATAGCCCCTAACTGCTCGTCTACCTGCCTGATCGCCCCTAACCACTTGCATGACTGCCTGATCACCCCTAACCGCCTCTACCTCGGCCCCTGCCACCATGGCTTCGTCTGGAAGGTCATCCGGAAGAACGTCCGGAATGACATCTGGAAGGTCATTCAGCTGTTCTAATTAGCATATTACACTCTTATTATTATAGATCATTTGCTAGAACTCTACTTTTTTCATATTTGTTGCAAATATTTTTCCAGTTCATTTGTTTATTTACATTTTTATTTTACTAATTTATGTTATTTATATTTTGACATATATAAGTATTACGTTTATATTTAGTCAAATTATTAAATATTCACCTTCATGGCTTTTTCATTGTTTTGTGTTTTAAAAAAATTCCTTGCCATTTTAAGAATTTTTTTCCAGATCCAAATGAAAATTATGTTGGTAAATAATATAATGATTTGATCTTTTCTCCCAAAGAACTAGTTTTTATAACACTTGTTGAATTTTCTATTGTATTTATTTTATAAACTACAGGCCCGGTGCATGAAATTCATGCACAGGGGAGGGGGGTGTTCCCTCAGCCCAGCCTGCACCCTCTCCAATCCGGGACCCCTTGGGGTATCGGGCCTTAACCAGCAGTCGGACATCCCTCTCACAATCATGGACCACTGGCTCCTAATCGCTCACCTGCCTGCCTGACTAGTCACCCCTTCCCCCCCCGCCCTGCCAGCCTGATTGTCCCTCACTGCCTCTACGTGCCAGCCTGATCACCCCTAACTGCCCCCCCTGCTGGCCTGATTGCCCCAAACTGCCCCCTGCTGCTGGCCAGGTCGCCCCCAACTGCCCCCTCCCTGCCGGCCTGGTCGCCCCACGCAGCCTGCTTGTTCAGTCGTTTGGTTGTCCCTCACTAACACCCCTGCCAGCCTGGTCGTAGGCAGCCATCTTGTGAGGGCGTGTGGGTTAATTTGCATATTACATTTTTATTATATAGGCTTGATTCACATATTGGCAATTGCTTTAGGATTATCTAGTTTATTTCACTGATCTGTCTGTTGATTCTGATAAACATATTTTACTCTTAATTTTTTATTTTATAGTAAATTTTAATATTTGGGAAGGCAAGCAAGCCCCACCCTTTTTTATTTTCATATGTCATGTATTAATATTTCAGTTGAATTTATTTCAAAACGGCAAACATTTATTCTTTTTAAATCACCTCATTATTTTTTAGCCTTCAAAGAACACCTTTTATATCTGCACCTGATACAAAAGAATGGAAAGGAAATATTATAAAGTACCTGTTGTATTTCTTTCAAGTACTTGCTAAATACATTCACATACAGTATAGTTCACGCAATCCTCAGTCACTCTGTGAAAAACAGAATTAATTTATTCTAATTTATACATAAGAAATCTAAGACTTGGAAAATTTATGTCTTACCTAGGATTCCAGTAAATGTTCAGGTAAAATAACTTACTTAAAAAATAAAACCATGAGTTAATAAACTATCATTTTATTTTAACTGTATATATCAATTTTACTGTTATTTTAGATAATTAATGTCCATTTTTTTTATTTTTTATTTACTAGCCTTATATTTTGAAGTGAGATATGTCAGTAAAGAAGATATGTAGACTCTAAAAGCAGCCACATAAATGCTGGTTGACTCTTATTTTTTTTGTTATTTTAGATAATTAATGTCCATTTTTTTATTTTTTATTTACTAGCCTTATATTTTGAAGTGAGATATGTCAGTAAAGAAGATATGTAGACTCTAAAAGCAGCCACATAAATGCTGGTTGACTCTCAGACCTAACAGAGCTTCAGATAAGTCACTCAATTTGAATTTGCTTATAAGTAAATAATATCTGCTTATTGTCTTTCCAAAGTTAATGATAATTAACGATCCAAATATGTTTTTCACTACTTGAGTATGTGCATAGAATACACAGGAATGAAACTGCCATATTAATATTCAAGAATTAAATGTCTGTAAAACATTACAGTCTAAAGGAAAGACCCCATTCTTTCTAAGTCAAATCCACAGATATTCTAGAAATCCCTTTCTAAATTAATCTTTCGGTAATCCCATTCCTGTATTTTACACTTCCAGTTAAAATCAATTACTATAAAATTCTCATACAGCAAGATTAATTAGGGTTCTGTGGTGGCAGGTGATAGAAACTTAAGAAAATTTAAGCAAGAAAGGAAATGGTTTGGCTCATGAGAAGTATAAAATAATCTGGTATCAGGCACAATTTAAAATAGATATTAAAAAATAGTGTCACAAAATTCTCTCTCTACATATCTTTCTGAGAAACCTTTAAGTTGGTTTATTCATCTGAAAACAGAAAATGAGAGGGGCCTGAGATTTTACTCTGCTTATAAGTTAACAAGTCAACCTGCCTCAGTTACACGAGGCTGGCAGAAAACAGACTCAGGAACCAGAGACAAAGGACTTTATTACCCATGGCACAGTCAGCAGCATTAACACCAGCATATTTCTGTGACTCTCCCTTATCCCCACACCCCACGGGGATGACACAGACAATCCCACAAAGATGACTGCACAGTAGAGGAATCCTGAGCTTAGGGAACTTGAACCTTTGATAATAGGAAGTAAGCATTCCTTTTCTAGCTCTGGATCCTTATCTCTTCCCTCCCACAGCTGTTTACTAAGCAAACATATTTAAAAACTAGAGGCCTGGTTCACAAAATGCATGCACTCAGGGGGTCCCTCAGCCCGGCCTGCACCCTTTTGCAGTCTGGGAGCCCTCAGGGGATGTCCAACTGCTGGCTTAAGCCCACCCAAAGCTGGCAGTCGGACATCCTTAGCACTGCCGCAGAGGTGGGAGAGGCTCCCACCACCACTGCTGCGCTCACCAGCCATGAGCCTGGCTTCTGGCTGAGCAGCGCTCCCACTTTGGGAGTGCACTGACCACCAGGGGGCAGCTCCTGCATTGAGCGTCTTCCCCCTGGTGGTCATTGCGCATCATAGTGACCGGTCGTTGCACCGTTCAGTCGATTTGCATATTAGCCTTTTATTATACACATAGATAGAATAGATAGATAGATAGATAGATAGATAGATAGATAGAGATAGATCGATAGATAGTCTGGAACAAAGAGCAATCAGCATTTTGTCTACAAGATGTGCAGAATGTAAGAGACCTGTGAAGAATTGTCTCCCAACAGGAGCTTTTTCTATTAGGTAGCAAAGGAACCCTCTAGTTATGCTCTATCTGAACAACCTTGGTAGAAAGAGAAAATGTGCTTTCTCTCAAAAGTCCTGGGTAACATTCAGATACTTGGACCACTGTAACCCTCACTGACAAAGCCTTCATACTGTGGTCCTCCTTGTCCTTCCCGTAGAACATATAAAAGTATCAGGGTAGTGTTAACAGAGAAGAAAACAAAATAAGGACAAGTTCTATATCATTTATCTTTTTCCTTCTCTGTATCTTTGTTCTCAATATTCCCTCTGCTTTTGCATACTCTCTCTTTCATTTCTATGTGTCCATTTTGTTCCAAGACATCCTCTAAGCCATGTCCAAGTGCGCATTCCAGCATAAAGACTACAGTATTCACTTCCCAGCTAGGGATTTCTCCTCTAGATTCACTCAGCACTTTGTCTTTCTCAATTGTGGCACTTTTTACTTCCTACCTCTCATTATAATCATCTGTTTAGATGCCTTAGCCTTCCCAAGCAGACTAGGATATCCTTTTTATAAAAAATATTTTTTTTATTGATTTCAGGAAGGAGGGGAGAAGGAGAGAAAGATAGAAACATTAATGATGTGAGAGAATCAATGATCAGCTGCCTCCTGTTTGACCCACACTGGGGATCAAGCCTACAACCTAGACATGTGCCCTGACCGGGAATTGAACCATGACCACCTGGTTCTTAGGTTGATGCTCAACCACTGAGCCATGCTGGCCAGGCTAGGAAATCCTTTTGAGCAAGGTCATGTCTGTGTCTCTACATTTCCTAAGGTCAAAGCATATTGTATGTACTTAATATATATGTTAAGGGAACGATATTAGATTGAATTTCAATCACTTTATATTTTTTAACTAACAATTACCAGGCCAGGAGACTAGAGACTTTGCTTCTCTTTCTGTTTTTACTACACACTGGCTGGTCACCTTGAGCAAATCTATTAACCTATCTGAGGCTCAATTTTCTCATTTGTAAAAAGGTGAAGCTATGTGCTCTTCCTCATATGATTATTGAGATAATCACATGAGAAAATGCATATGAAATTACTTTAGAGACATAAACCACTCTAATAATTAATGAATTCCATTTTCAAATAGCAAGTGAACCATTTTTGTTACATTAATCCAATGTGTTTAATATAATCAAAATAGTTATTTTACAAAAGTAAGTAGACATAATCTGAAGGATGCTAGCAAAAATTCTGTCAGTACAAAAATATATATTACTTTGTGTTTTTAATTCTGCCATCATCTTTTAGTTTCCCTGAATTAATTTTTAGAATAATTATTTCCAAACATCTTCATAAAAGTATAAAGTTATAATAGAGTTATTATATTAAGCCATTATCCATTGTTAAAACCTTGTATTATTTTTACTGGCTGAGGGACAAAGAGATATCCACAGGTAAGTTTTGAAAGGAAGGGGGGCAAATTAGAAAGAAAGTAAAAACTTGGCATAAGTTTGCCTAGAAGATATTTGGAGGAGGGACATATTGCCAAAAAGGAAAAAGCACTTAAGGAGAGATAGAGATGTTGCAAAAAAAAAATCTAATTCATAGCTTTGCCTTGTATTGGTCCTGTCAAATATATCAATATTCTGTACATCCATTTTTATTTTTATTCACTATTTCCTCTTTCAAATTTGAACAGGAAACAGACTGGGACCCAATAACCCATTTATTCAAAGAATTTTCTCTTTTTGGAGGAGGAATTTTATCACTTTTTAAAGTTTCCTTCTGCTATATTAATCATTAATTGGTTAGAAAGGCTTAATTTTCCAAGTTTTGGTTGCCTTCCCAATTTTGAATAGAATCTACAAATACTTGTGTTGAAAATTATCTCTACCATAGCTATGTGGTTCTCCCATCTGTCAGAGAAATCAGTATATTTCCCTAAAATGCCTTCCTAATTAACAATGGAAAAAACGCCCAATGAGCAAAATCATAACAATACGATAGAGAATGTTTGCGGTTCGATTGAAAAGTGCCAGAACACATTAAAAAAAATAAAGACATGGAAACTGTTACAGAAAGCCCAAAACAACTACAGAGAGAGTTGGGAACTGCATGGAAATAGTTCCAAATTACAGTTGACTTTTGAACAACATGGGTTTGAACAGGAAAAGTCCACTTACATGCAGATTTTTTCAATAGATACATACAGTACTGTAAATGTATTTTCTCTTCTTCATGATTTTTTAAACAACATTCTCTTTTCTCTAGTTGACTTTATTGTAAAACTACAGTATATAATACATATAACATACAAAATATTTATTAATTGACTGTTATCAGTAAGGCTTCTCATTAACTGTAGGTTATTAGTAGTTGATTTTGGTGTGAATCAAAAGTTATGCATACTAGAGGCCCGATGCACAAAATTCGTGCATGGGTAGGGTTCCTAGGCCTGGCTGGCAACCAGGGCCGATCTGTGGGGCAACCAGCAGGGTGATCAGGGCCCTCCCGCTGGACCTGCCTTGGCCTGCCTGGTGCCACCTGCTCACTGGCCCCACGCCCCACTGACACTGCCAGTCGCCTCCCTCTGTGGGGCAACCAGCAGGGTGATTGGGGGGCCCCTGCTGGCACCTGCCTTTGCTGGCCTGGGGCCTGCAGGCTGGGGACAGCTCCTGCATTGAGTGTCTGCCCCCTTGGTGGTCAGTGCATGCCATAGCGACAGGTCATTCCACTGGTCATTCTGCCGATAGGTCAATTTGCATATTAGGCTTTTATTATATAGGATTTTTTTTTACCATTCCAGGGGTTAGGACAGTTATTCAAGGGTCAACTGAATTTCCTGAGAGATAAGTAGAAATGAAAATTTAAGGCAGGACTGTAGTTCTAGTGGTCTACAATGAACTCCAGGCATTCAATAGAGTTCCATGATCTCCAGCAGCAAAAGGTATAACAAGTATCAAGAACTAAAATTGATGTTTGTCAGAAAGAACCTACTTGTACATAAAGTCATTATACCCCTGCTCCTTTATTACAGTAACTCCTAGGCCTGAAGCAGAGATACGGACTGTGTCTGAAATGTTTTTAATTAATGCATTATCAGGGAGAAGACTGAGAGAATGGTTACTCCATTATAGACCTGGGAGAGACTAAAATGACCAAAAAGGCTGTAGATTTGGGAGCCTTTGCCACAATCACTAGAGCTTAGATTTCACACAACATTACAGGATCATATCCCAAGACTCAAAATTAAGGAGTAAATACTTCGCATTCAACATATTAGGCTCACTTATGTGTCAACGGAACTGCAACTTTCAGCCCCCTTCCCTGTTTGCCAGGATTATAGGGACATCATAGATGAATTCTTTGAAGATTAAAACTAGTTTTTTACTTTTCAAAATTTTTAAATATTCCTTAATAAAACACTGCAGTGTGAAAAGAGTGCATTGGATGTTTTTTAAACATTGTTCACATCCATGCAAAGTTTTAGATGTTCTTACATTAATCCTTCAAGAAAAGTAAGTACCTAATGCCATATACATGGAGATAAAATGTAACAGTCTAGGTCAGTGGTAGCAAACTGCGGCTCACGAGCCACATGCGGCTCTTTGGCCCCTTGAGTGTGGCTCTTCCACAAAATACCACGTGCAGGCGCGCACGTACAGTGCGATTAAAACTTCATGGCCCATGCGCAGAAGTCGGTATTTTGTGGAAGAGCCACACTCAAGGGGCCAAAGAGCCGCATGTGGCTCGCGAGCCGCAGTTTGCCAACCAGGGGTCTAGGTCATTCATGTAAAATAATCAGGCTAAAAATAAAATAAAATAGAAACAGATTCATAGATACAGAGATCAGAGTGATAATTCCAAAGGGGAGGGAAGTTGGGGTATTGGGTAGAAAAGGTGAACGGATTAAGAAGTGCAAATTGGTAATCACAAAATAGTCACAGGGATGGAAAGTACAGCATACCGAATAAGCAATAATGTTGTAATAGCTATTTATGCTGCCAAGTGAGTACTTGAAATATCAGGGAACCACTTTATAAAGTATACTAGAGGCCCAGTGCACGAATTTGTGCACCAGTGGGGTCCCTTGGCCTGGCCTGCTGGATTGGGCCAAAACCGGCTCTCCGACATCCCCCGAGTGGTTCCAGATTATGAGAGGGCACAGGCCAGGCCAAGGGACCCCACCGGTGCATGATCAGGGCCGGGGAGGGACACGGGAGGTTGGCCAGCTGGGGAGGGACCACAGGAGGGCTCCAGGGCATGTCTGGCCCATCTCACTCAGTCCCAATTGGCCTGACCTCAGCAGCAACAAGCTAACCTGGTTGGAGTGTCTGCCCCCTGGTGGTCAGTGCACATCATAGCGAGTGGTTGAGCGGCCTTAGCATATCACTAGCATATTATACTTTGATTGGTTGAACGGCCAACTGGTCAACTGGACACTTAGCATATTAGGCTTTTATTATATAGGATGATTGTCTAACCACTATGCTATGTATCTGTAACTAAAACAAAATACAATTGAGTGTAAACTTTACTTTAAAAACGTTTTTAAAGAAAATAATCATGCTTATATTTGAGAGTTGAGCATCCTCTTTCTGTTGAGGTTTCTGAAACAGCAGTTTTTAGCTGTTCAGTTAGTTCCTTCAGGTCCCAGCAAGCAGATAAAGAGAGTAAATATCACTCGTATTATCATAATACATGCCTCTGGGTAGTTCCTATTATTCATACATGAAGTATCAGCAATTAAAATTACAATTTAAACATACCTTATACACATATATGTATACATATACTTAAATTTTAAGTATAAAACCCAGAAAATATCCAAATAACAGATTACCCTGAAAAAAAGTTCACAGCCTGGGCACTAGCTTCTTTATAATAAAATTCCACATTTATACCATGCAACTGCATTGAATTGTTTACCTGTATAAAAGCAAACTTTTTATAAGGAGAGGAAAAGGAAGTGGTTTCTAAATGGTGACAGCACTTGATATCACATATGGAGTAGTCCTGTTCACATCTCTAAGAGTAGAAATGAAGGAAATCTTCAGATGCTAATGTACTGTGTTGGAACATTAGCATATCCCAGGTATTTGAAAATCAAGTCAGGGGCTATTTCAGTCCCCCTTGCCTTTTGTCATTCTTGGAGAGAATATTAATGCATATTACATTTTCAAGAGAAAGCAAAAAGTAAGAATGAATGCCCACACCTCTCAGACACAATCACACACCTCCGCATTATAAATCTGCCCTACAGTGACACTATCACCATTTTTGAGATGAACTTTAGATTCGGCTATAGAGGTCAAATCTCTCATCCAAGTTCTATCAGCAAGCAAATGGCCCAGGCAGAAGTTGAACCAGACTTAAAACATGAAGGATTTCCATTCTACTTCACTAGGTATTGTCTATCTCTTCCTCAATGCTACCCCCTACCCGCAAGAAAACATAGAAATTCTTCCAGAAGGACACGCCTATTGTTTCCTATCCAAAGAGTAGCAAATGTATCTGAAATTTAGCTTCAATTCCATCCAATTTGTGGTCCAGCCATAAGGACAAATGACAAACTATGGCAGGTTATTGGAGTTCTCTAAAGCAGTTGCTTTAAGACCTGGCACTTATTAAAATCTCATAGAGGATGGGTTTAAGAAACATATTCCCAAGGCCCAATTTGGATCTCCTATAAGCATTTGCTAATGGTGGGCACAAGCATGTGCATTTTTACCCAATGCTTCAGTGATTCTTTACACAGGGTAAAAACCCTGCTCTAGCCAGAAGAGATAGTCCAATCCCAAATCAATCCCAAATGGTTAACCCCAAATGGGCCTGGCAACCAAATCCTGAAACAGACCTAGCACCAGACCCCCCATCTCTTCAAATAGTTAAACTCTGTTTGAAGGCATGTTCCAGGAATTAACTGTACTCTTGGGGGGAGGGGGAAACGGGGGGATCAGCACTAATATGGCTTTCTAATTCTCTTCATATTAAAACTCATTTTTAAATTTTTAATCACATAACTGAAGCGTCAAGACGCATAAGGCTTTAAAAAGTTATCAGGTAAACTTATTACCCTAGTCTTACACAAAACTGTGAATATGCAAACAAAGCAAAGCATAACTAAATAGATGAACAAACACCTAAACAAAAGGCAATTTCTTTGCATCCTAGAAAAGAATTTTTTAAAAAGCACAAGTTCCTTGGAATTTTCCAAAAATCAGGAGCTTTTGCGATGCATCAAATAATTTTGCCAGGTATATTATAATGACAATATAAAAATTTTAAATACGCCTGAGCATTATAGAATCTAAGTTTTTATGACACCAGGACAGAAAGAAACTTAAGGACTCTGCTATGATCCAAAGAGATGGCACAGCTCAAGTCATCCTCTGCCTGAAGAATCCTATAAGAAGTGGGCGGCTTCACAAAAAGATCTTGAAGTGGCCCCAGTTTAAATTCCGCCCGACATTCTTCTCACTGATAACGTGTCCAGAGGTAAACATGATCCAGAAAATAAGCTCTCTCAGTTACAACCTGCCATGCCTAATGTGAAGATCCCACCACAGAATAATCTGAGTGTTTTAAAGGTTTGACCATTAAACACAAGTCACTGCCTTCGTCTTATCTTCAACTGAATTAATAGCAGTCTAGAAGACAAAATAGGTTGTGCTGTTAAAGACAGAATAAATAAATATATCCTCCAATGTGGTGCCTTCCAATAAAAATTTTCAAAGGTAAGTTTGACCTTGTGTGAGTCCTGTTTACTAGGCTCTGTCTCTACTCTATGATCGTGTGGTTTATCGAGGGGGAAAAAAAAATTCCAGGCACTTTTTTCCCTGTTTGATTTCACAGGTCACCCACCATCTATGTAAGTGAAGTGGATTTGGTAAGGTGAGGATCATCTTTTTGCCAAACACTGTTGAGTTCATTCTCTTTTCTTTTAGCTTTGCCTATTGAAACCTATTGGTATTTTTAGTGTGCCTAGTAAGTTTGAGATCAAAGCGTTTACCATTAGGACAAGATCTTTTCTTGCTATATTTAATCCCAGTGTAATTCTTCTTGATACAAATGAGAAAGACAGAAGAAGAAGAAGGAAGAGGAGGAGGAGGAGCAGGAAGAAGAGAAAGAGGAGGAGAAGGAGGGGGAGGGGAGGGAGAAGAAAGAAGAGGAGGAGGAAAAGGAAGAGGAGGAGGGGGAGGAGGGGGAGAAGGGGGAGAAGGAGGAGAAAAGGAAGGAATTATTTGTCAGTGGTCAGTGTCTTCACTCTTCATTTCTATTGATAGACTCTCAGGATGAGACATTTGACTATTTCCTTCCAGTTTGGTTCCCCACTGGGCATTGCTAGCAAACCTGCTCAAATGAACTGAGTTTAAGGAGAGACTCCTTAAATGTGTTCCATGTAATGAAGCAGAATCAGAGTATAAAATGAAAGCCATTGCCTGCATAATTCAAGGCAAAAGCTCATTTCTATATCACCTGGATACTTGGAGTGGGGGAGAGGCAGTAAATTATCTGGATAACTGCATTATTTCTTTAACTTGTTGTGTCTTCATACTCAACTACAGAGTTTCTTATTTTCTTTTTGCAAATAGTCCAGTTTTAAACTTAACTGACATAAATAACAAAGCCCAATGAAAACATTATGATTCGAACAAAGACTTGATGACCCAGTGAAGTATATTTTTCTATGCAAAATGATAGCAGTTATGGGAAACTGAAGTAGAAAATGTTGAAATGGAGAAGAACAACAAGAATGCATAAATAAAATATGAAACGTTTTGTCATGTTCTATTAGGGTTTTTCATGTTAGCATCCTATTATATTAGTATTTGTTTTCACTAATATGATTTGAAAATTGCTGAAATGATTGCATGGTCATATCTTGTTAGGCAACTCAAATTCTAAAATTGTAGGATTCTAATATAAGATGAAAGAAAATTGTTAATATTATAAAAAGTTTCTAATGTGATGTGATGGCCCATCTGGGAAAAAAATGTTTAAGGTACTTTGGTGTGCTTTCTTGAAAATATTTTCTTTATAGGAACCAGGTGTTGACAAAGAAGGAGAAATTGGGTATGAAGACATCACTGTTGGGCAGGATACATAAATGGGAAATATTTCTCTCAGGTAGGCAATATGTTACATGAATTTTTTATCCATTCTAAACAGTTATAGTATTGATTAGCAGAGTTTAGTTTTATTTGGGGGTGGTGTTAATGCAGATGGCAGCTGCAGTGATTTAGTTTTTGGCTTCTTTCTCTTTTTGTAAGAAAAGCCACTATTAGTAATATTTCTCCTCATAATTTGCTTTTGTGTGGAAGTTAACATGCTAACATTAATTGCTAAATAATAATCTAATTGATAAATAATACAGTTTGATATCTACTATATGGTAATAAATGTAAGGTGTTGCTTAAGTTAAGGGAACAGTATTTTAGTGCTTACTGAAAACGTGTTTAATTTGTTGCACTTCTTACGTGTGATAATATATCTTTAAGTAGTCTGTCTTATTAAGTAGTTTGGAGCTAAACCTAATGCTCACTTTCAATCTGGGCATAATGATGTTACTTTGAGGCACCGTAAGTAATGTGCCTAATGTAACTTTGAAGTCAATCTAGACTTCTTTATCAAAACTTGTTTTTTATGTTGCAGAAACCTGGCATAAGAATCAAGTTAAGAGCTGAAAGAAATGTTGGAAGAATAAAATAATTGATTGTAAAGGATGTTATTTACTCTTTTTAAAATACTGATTTCATCATTCTGTAAGATTCCTTGAAATATTACATTTGAATGAAGACTGCCACATTTTAATATTTATCTTAATGTAACATTTTATACACTGAAGGAATCTTTTTTTTCAAAGATGACATTATCAACGGTTTACAAAATGATTATGATTGCTCGAAGGGCTTAGCATAGGAAATCTAGTTCTGACATATATTACTTTATGAAAAAATAAATTTATCTCAATTGGCTCTTAATGTCATCTAAAAGGGAAACCATTTAAAATTAGCTACCAGACACAAAAATTATCTTAGTTTAAATTAGAATATGTTTTATAAAAAAGAAAAAGTGGCAAAACTGACTTTTGGATAGGGCAGATTTTTAATACAATATATTTTTATCTTAAATATGTTGCAGACTGTGTTTGTTGGAACCAGATTATTCCCATCTCTTTCTCATTTCATCCAACTCCTAAGGGCTCAACCCCAAGTCCAATTCTTCAAAAATGATTTAAGATACGAGCCATTCTTAAGTAAACTTCCCCAGAGCTATTTAGAGCTCCATGGTAAATCAATACAACAAATTAGCTAAAAAAAAAAAAAAAAAAAAAAAAAAAAAAAAAAAAAGCTGAGCTAATCATGAGAATGTTTAAAATGACAAGACTTGAATTAAAGTTTTTTTAAATGCTAAGGCACCTCACTAATTGCCATATCTGTTCCAGTTTGAGTATGGTCTTGCTATCAAGTTTTCTATTGTCCAAGAAAAAAAAAATCAGGTAGAAGAAGTTTCTGAGGCTAGCAATAAAAATTGAAACATCCACACCACTTTGTGATCCATTTTCAACACACTCTATGGTCAAAGATGAGGTTTATATTGAAACAGGAAAGTTCAAATTTTCCATTTAATATAATGGCAATAACTAGAACCACAGCTCCACTGTATATCTCCCATAAAGAATGGATTTCCCTATTTCTATGTTGCCAGGGTTTTTTCAATGCTGGGAACTTTATACTTATCTATGCTCTAATTCATTCAACATGATCATCCTAAAGTTAGACTTTATCCTAAACAACTTTTCTAATGTTTTCACTAACTTTCTTTAAATTGCCAGCATGGTGAAGAGGTAATGTGTCACCAATGCCTTGTCTATATTCCTGTCTAGTAGTGGTCGAAGCCGAGAAACTTACACACTGTGTTATCTATTGCGATGAGAATACTGCCAGCCCCAAATCAAATGCCTTTCTTTCCTCAAAGCCCCAACAATGCTGCCCACCCCACCCCCATAAATTAGCAGTGTTTAGAAGGATACTTGCCCACATTCTATAGATTACGTTAAGGGAAAGCTCCATCATCCATAATACATTTGGGCTTCTTTCTAGTTGAAGATTTATATATTTTTTTATTGATGGGTTATGAATATTGACACAGGAGATATTCATTGTTTACTGAAGGCTTGTTTACATAAAAGATCTTCACAGGCTACCCCCTAAGTCTAGAGGTCCTAAACCAGTGTCAGGGAGCTGTCTGGGTATTTTTTCCCACGTATTGCACTGCCATTCTACCAACAATAGAGGCCCATTAACGTTTGGCCCTTCAAGTTACTGCAGCCCAAGCCTCAGTGGCAGGACGTCTGCCCAATATGTAAAATAACGGAATGAATGGATTCCTTGGAAACAATGATAACAAGACCTGGCTGAGCTAACTGTGACAGCATGTGGTAATTTTCCAGCCCGCTGGCCCTGTAAAGGAAACTGGAACACAAAGCGGAGACTGCGGGGCGGGCCAGCCTGAATAGCTGCAAACAAGTGCAGAATATCTGATGATGTCATACGCACAGTTTGACAGATGGGGCTGGACAATTTTTCCCTCTTCAAACGTGTTCTTAACTATTTGTATTCCAACAGCTTCTCACTTGGGAAGTTCAATCCTGTAATCACCTGCTTGAAAGACTCAACAAACCTTAACCGTCATGTGCTTGATTCGAGTACCTCTAGTTTTATGAAGAAAAATGATATCCATTATTAGTGGCTGAATGCTGAGGGGCGTCGTAGGGGAAAGGGTGCTGCTGTGGATTAATGCATCATCGCTGCTTTCAGCTGTGGGCCAGGTTTTGAGTCTTGCTCTGACTGAATCCTGCCATACACTTTGAATAGCATAATGAAGTATTGTTATTGCCTCAGTCTAGTCATTACATCGGGGAAACAGACATCTAAAGTTATCAAAACTGATTACTAGCTGTGCTTTTGAGTCTATAAAATAAATGCATTAAAAGAAGACTTTTTTTGGTGTTATGGGTGTTCTCTTGAGGTTGGATGTTTTAGTGTTTGTAGCCCTATGTGTCACTATATATAAGTTGGTGCTACGGTATGTCTCTAGACAGTGCTTTCCCAAAACATGTTGGCAAGTAGATCTGCATTTGTGTGTGTGTGTTTAAGTTGGTGCATGGGAGACAGAGAAAATGAAGATTGACAACATTTATAAAAATCAGACACAACTCAATTAAAATTCACTGAAAATAGTAAATGAACCGGCGTACTTGGTTTAATTGTAACAACACAAGTCTGTCTTTTTCTTCCGTTCAAATAAATACTTGCTTTGGATCTCACATGTCTTTGCCATTTTATTCATGTAGTTCTTTTTATTTTCTTTTTCATGGAATTTATGTAAATATATGTAGACTACAGAATGGGTCTCGGATACAGCTTTATTCTTTAATCTTTTAACCAAATAGCCAAAAGATTCTGTTTATGGAGAAGAGATATCTGTTCCACAGAAAAGCATGGCAAACTGCCTAGCCTGTAGAAATAAGAATAATAGCAATAGCAGGATAATAAAAATTAATGATTAGGATTTACAAAATACCTTTTTAACCAGGAAAGTACCACACACTAAACTACTTCGTCAGAGTCTCCCAGATTATAGAAGCTGTACACAAGCTTTGCTAACCTTAACTTTCCCTATCTTATCTAGCATAGTTGTTGGGTAGGAAAAGAAAAAGTGATCAATGCAAGCAAGGAGAAGTCTCCTTATCCTTGAAGACTAGTTATGTCCCACTCACTTTTGCCCTCAAGCTCCACCCTCACCTTTCAGATGTAAAGGGAAGTACATATTTCTTTATCCTCTACAGCAGTGATGGCGAACCTTTTGAGCTCGGCGTGTCAGCATTTTGAAAAACCCTAACTTAACTCTGGTGCCGTGTCACATATAGAAATTTTTTGATATTTGCAACCATAGTAAAACAAAGACTTATATTTTTGATATTTATTTTATATATTTAAATGCCATTTAACAAAGAAAAATCAACCAAAAAAATGAGTTCGCGTGTCACCTCTGACACGTGTGTCACTGCTACAGTTAACTCGCTCACCCAGACGCACTCAGGCTATCCTTTGGTCACCTTCCATCATTCATTCATTCCCAAATGAGTGATTACTCTCTGCTTGGTACTAGACTATCACTTTATCTATGCAAATACTCCAACTGAGATTGTGTTTCATCATTAAAGTCAGTGTAAGAGAATTATGCGTCCAATGCACATTTTCACCAGAAGCTACTTTGTGGTTCCTAAGTAGCCACAATCCATTCCTGGGTCATGCTTATGTCTGCGGGCCTAAGTGTCTGCCATAGCTTATACTGAATGAGAATCTCATCAGAGGGCACATGGTTTATGGAAAGGAGCTTGTCCCTGCTTCCCACATTCCCCACTAACTAACATCAAGGGCATCCCTTTACATGTTTACACCAGATGGGACTCCCCATCTGCCACAAAAAGTCGAGTTGTTTTATTAATAGCTGTGATGCTTATACTCTACAGGAGATGAAGAAGGTGAGAGAAAAGGAAAGGTGGAGACATCACTATCACAAGTCATAATATGAAGCTATCCACAAGCTGTTCTTTAAGACCTATTCCCGTTGCATCTATGTCAGCAGCTGGGGTGGGGCTCTCTTTGCAGTCCTAAAAATCATAGCCAAGAACTTCAGTGGAGGAACAAGGTCATACTTCGTAGAAAGGAAAAACAAAATCTTGCATTCCTATTGCTAACACTGAGTTAAAAGTGTATTAACACACTGGCTTTTTCCAAATCCTCATCTGACCAAAAAGCCAAATACTGAAGTTGATCAAAGTAATGATCAGCTGGAATGACAATCATGATAGTATTTCATAATGACTATGACCTGGCAGGATGTTTGAAAGAAATTGATAGAGGAAGTTTCCACGCACATTTAGTACAACTTGTAAAAATATTAGTAAAGATAATGTCATATTAAGACCAAGGTTCATTCAGTCCAACATACCAGGGGCATTCATTCTATGGCTTCATCACTGCTTGAGGTAACAAAATCTTTATATATTTAGCTACCTCATAAAATGGTGCTTCACATTTATATGAAACTTACAGTTTAGTTCAACTGAGTAAATATTTATTAAGGATTTACCTAGTGAATGCTGCTATGCAATAGCAACCAGAAATAGAAAGGTGGGCAAGGATGCTTCAGAAAACCTAACATCTTAGAGGGAAATACAGACAGACACAAATGTCTTCAATGATCATGGAATACTTGATATGCTGTGTAGAAGTACATATAAGTTATAAACAATGTTTAAATGATTGGGGAACATATGCATGTTTGACCTAGAAATATTACATAATACTTTTTTTTAACTTTGAGCAGGGTGTTACCCATGCATAGAGTATTCAGCTTTCTATATTGAAGCCAAATCTTGTTTTTTTATTTTTTCTGTCTTCAGAAAACACCTTTAACCCTTTTATCATTTCTGTGACATTTATCTGTAATTTTTCCAGTTGTATCACTTGTTTCTCACTTTTCATTAAGCATTTTTAAGTACAAATGGACTTTTTTTTTATTTATTGCTTAAAGTATTACAAAGGGTATTACATATGTGTCCTTTTTTTTCTTCCCCGCCCTTGACAATCCTCTGGCCCCCCCTACAAATGGACTTTTGAATTTGGTATGCAAAAATAAGGAAAAGTCAGTCAGATCTAAATTCAAAGTAATGTGGGCTAAATCATTGACTTAAAAAGATGCATAATTAAAATCAATTTTTATGCCCATTCCTCCTTTAGATCAGTTCAAGAAAAGGCTTATTTAGAAAAAGATTTTAAGATAGGGGCAAGGCACTTCATGTAGTTTGTATCAATTATTTAGCAAAAGCATTGGGTGGAGTGCTAAAATCCATCATAATACCTAATTCTGTTGTTAACTTTGTAACTATAGTGAATGCATGTCATAGCATAAGTTCTAAATGCTGTACCTGGTTTAGGATATAGCTGGCCTACTTTTGTCATGTTCCAGGTGTGATGTTTGGAAAATTACTGGTCCTTAATGAATATTGATTCTTTTTTATTTAATACGAGAGGCCCGGTGCTTGAAATTTGTGCACGGGTAGGGTCCCTGGGCCAGGCCGGTGATCAGGGCCAATTTGTGGAGCAAACGGTAGGGCGATCAGGTGGCCCCCCCTGGCACCCACTTTTGCTTGCCTGGCACTGCCCACTCACCAACTCCACCCCCCATCGCCACTGCAGGTAGCCTCCCTCTGCGGGGCGACTGGCAGGGTGATCAGGCGGCCCCTGCTGGCACCCGCCTTGGCTGGTCTGGGGCCTGTGGGCTGGGGCTGCTCCTGCATTGAATGTCTGTCCCCTGGTGGTCAATGCACGTCATAGCAACCGGTCGTTCCGCCACTCGGTCAATTTGCATATTAGGCTTCTATTATATAGGATATTTTTATTGATTTCAGAGAGGAAAGGAGAGAAATAGAAACACCAATGATAAGAGAGAATCATTGATCTGCTGCTTCCTGCATGCCCCACACCAGGTATCAAGCCCACAACCTGGGCATGTGCCCTGACCAGGAATTGAATCATGACCTTCTGGTTCATAGATCAATGCTTAACCACTGAGCCACACCAGCCAGTCATTGATTCCTTATTGGTATAATAGGAATACTATATATGTCACAGAGCTGTTAGCTCAGTAACTAGAATATAATGAGTTTAATAAATTTTATGACCTGTTATTCTTAACAACAACAAAATAATTTAAAAAATCTCCTTTTCTTAATTTTAAAATAAAAATTTTGTGTTGGAAGTTTTGCAGTTTCCCTTAACTCTAAAAATCTGTTTCTGTAAAGCAAAAGTCTGTAGTTGAATAAGATGACAAACACCATCTTTTGCTTATTTTTTAAAAAAGGAAACATAACTTGCCCAGCCTGTATGGTTCAGTTGGTTGAGCATTGTTCCATGCACCCAGAGGTCTCTTGTTCAATCTGGTCAAGGGCACATGCCCGGGTTGCAGGCTCAATTTCCAGTAGCGGGAGTAAAGGAGGCAGCCAATTGATGTTTCTTTCTCATCGATGTTTCTATCTCTCTCTCTCTCTTCCTCTCTAAAATTAATTAAAAAACATATTTTTTTTAAAAAAGAGACGTAACTTGAAAGACAAACATGAGGCAGCAGGTATAATGGAAGGGAGGTGGCTCTCACTGTCTGAGACTAGTGTTTAGCTCCAGCTCTGTTCTTCACTCATTTAACTAGTGACCGAGCACGCAAAATCGCGCAAGACCCGGGACCCTGGGGCTCCTCGATGGATTGCCCCAAAGAGGTAGGCAGGAGCTGCGGAACCCTAGACCTGGCCGTGTGGGGAACCACCAGGCCCCACCTCCTCCATGCTACTGGGTCCCGCTTCCTCCTCATGACGGCTGAGGGCATCGTGGCGTGCCGGCATGAGGACCACCTAGGCCAGTGATGGCGAACCTTTTGAGCTCGGTGTGTCAGAATTTTGAAAAACCCTAACTTAACTCTGGTGCTGTGTCACATATAGAAATTTTTTTATATTTGCAACCATAGTAAAACAAAGACTTATATTTTTGATATTTATTTTATATATTTAAATGCCATTTAACAAAGAAAAATCAACCACAAAAATAAGTTCGCCTGTCACCTCTGACACGCGTGTCATAGGTTCGCCATCACTGACCTAGGCTTTTATTAGTATAGATGGCCCCAAGCAAGCCAGGGAACCTTTCTAAACTCATCCACAGAATGGGATTACTAATGCTCACCTATATATGAAAGCCCATTGTGAACTTCAAAGTGCTGTAACATTGTTAGTTTTTATTACTAAAATACTTTGGAACCTTTCATTGAACTGCCAATATCTTGCCCA
>NW_005363247.1:1107200-1129810 GCF_000412655.1 Myotis brandtii
CCCAAGCCAATAAACATAAAAATTTTAAATATTTTATTAAAAATATCTGCTTAAATTTTTTTTTTAATCTCATGAAATTTCTTGGGGGGTTTACTTACAATTGCTATTTACTCATCGTATTAAACTTTATGTCTAAGTTAAAGTCTGCTTTCTGAGTGTTCTCATCAAAGTCATTCAGATCTGTTTCTCAGACTAATATGTCAGAAGATATTCTATTCCATTTAGGATATTTTGTTTAAAATATTCTTGAAATCAATTCACTGATTCATTAAGCCCCTTCTAAAAGAAAGACATTGACATAGGAGCTGCAATAAATACAAAATGAATAAAATTAAGTCACCAACTCAAGAAACTGATAAAACTGCTAAAAATATAAAACAGGTACACAAATGACTATTACAGAGGATAAGATAAATGCTCTAAGAAAGTAAAAATAAAGTTTTAAGAGAATAAAAAAATAAAAAGATACACTTTGCCTAGAGAATAATTCCATTTTAAATTAGAAAAATTCTATTCAGGATGGGTCTCCCAATAACCTGCAAATTAAATATCTGAAAAGACTATAATTATAATGCAGGGTGGCCCACTTAATATAATGTGATTTCAATAGTAATAAGGTAAAGAATACTAGTTTAAGAACCTATAGATCCTCCTTTTTGAAGGACACAAAGGATTTTTACTGTTGAATTATTTAAATGGGTCATCCTATCTAATAGGATTAATTATATATATATATCTTTTTTTAATCCTCACCCGAGGATATTGATTTTTTTTTTTTTTGAGTGGAAGAGAAAGGGAAAGACAGAGAAAAATCAATGTGAGAGAAACACATCGATCAGTTGCCTCCTGCACAAGTCCTGACCAGGGCCCAGGCCAGGGAAGAGCCTGCAACTGAAGTATGTGCCCTGGATCAGAATTGAACCCAGGACCCTCAGCCCACAGGCCAACGCTCTATCCACTAAACCAAACCAGCTAGGGCTACAATATTTTTTTAACTAAGATAAATTTGAAGAAATGATACAACCTTCCTGGGTGAAAATGACTATTTTCATTGGTGTTAGTGGACACTATATGAAGTCCCATGAGTGTAGTGCCCTCTGTCATTTCTGTGGATGCATTAATTCTTCCCAACCGTTGAGGCACCATGAGTCATACAGACCTTCAGGGAAGGAGATGGCTCCCAAAGAGGCCCCTTTCTATGACATCTTTCTTCGGAGTCTAGTGGATAGGGTCCCTCACCCCTACCGCTCTACCCTCCCCCAGTCTGGGTCTGGGTACCATTAGTGCACTGGAGCAGTAATTTCACTAAATTGTACCTTAGTGGCCCCCTATTACGAAAGGAAGTGTGAATGCTGCCAAAGCCCTTTCCTAGCTGGCAATGGAATCACAGGTCAGAAAACATCTTTAGCAAGCATAAATTATTAGGCTCACTATAAAAGAGAGCTGACAGATGAAACAGGCATTTCCATGAATGAACAATACAGCTCCCATTCAAAGACTGCTGATTGGGTGCTCAGCCTTCCAGCATAAACAGCTATTCAAATTTTAAACTGTAACCAAGTGAATAAAGAGAAGGAATGCCATGGCCACCTCTGGTTCTTCAGAACAATTCAACAAGAGATGTGATATAAATAAAATGTCAACCTATAGGTTGAGCATTTCTTCTTCCCAAGGGTGCTTCACAGCCCATGAAACAGAAGGCCACTGTTTCAGAATAGAGGCCGCTCTGGAAACCTGGAGAGCCGCGTTGCCCCCCGGGCTGTCCCAGAGCCTCGCCAGGAGATGGTCACTGAGCACATCAGCCTCCCTCTCCTCCTCCCCTGTCTGCCTGAGTCGTTCCCAGCCTCCCCTTTTGTCAGACATTATCTGTATTCATGGGGCGAGGCTGTTGGGGATGAAGTCACAAACATGTAATTATAAACCCTGTGGCAGAGCAAAGCATTCTACTCATAAGAAAAGTAGACACTGTCAGTTTCTTGCTGTGATGCCACAAAGAAAGAGCACCTCCCTGAGATAAAACTATACGTAGTTAACAAAATGAAAAGCCTTTATCTCTATGTTTTGCCAAAGGATGCAAATCCCAGATGTTTAAAGCCTCCTGTTGTCTTTTCAGGAGAATGTGATAAGAACCTAAGAACATCTACAATCTTCTGCTGCATGTAAATCTGGTTAAAAGAGTAGTGCGTATCTGTGTATATCTAGTAACAGGAGACACGAGAATGCTTAGTGCTTGCTAAGAAAAGATACTTCACTGTTTTATCAACAGGGAACATTTTTTGAGAATGCCAAAATATTAGACACTTCCATGTTGGACTTAAAGTATGTCTTCTTCCATTTCAGAAGGTCAGCAGAAGTAAGTTTAGGCACAAGGAACAAAGGAGGTGTTTCTTCCCTGAGGAACCTTAGGTCTGAGCCTTCTCAGAGACATACATGCTGAGCATTCTGCTCCCAGCCCTTGCTCCTGTAGGGTCATTTTAGGCCTCCTTTCCTACACAAAGGGCACCCGCTACCACAGAAACACTTGTCTGTCAGTAGCTGTCACTGGGTTGATTTTTCAGTAGTTTCCACTGTAAGTCGAGAAATCTTCCAATATTGATGGTATCTATCCAAACAGTCCCTAAGTCAGTGGAGAACTCTGTTTTTAATGAATCAGAGCACACAAATATCTCCATTTACATTGAAGATCTAGTCAGAGGGAGTTAAATTGTAACATACATTTTTCCCATCTTTATATGTTTGTATCAGATCATAATTGTGAAAAACATACTTGGAGGCTCAGAAGTCACTATTAAAAAATCTTTTGGGGGACGATATTTCTTTATATTGATTGGAATTACAGAAACAAACAGGCCGTTCTGCTCTGAAGTACTGCTTTCTAACTTCCTTGCCTCCTGCACTATGCTGGTAACATTTTTAAGATGCCAAGAAAAAAGTTAATTATTTACAAATAAATAAGAAGTTCCATTGCTGAGAACTACTCTAAAAACTACTGTAAAAAGAGACAAATGACTTTAAGAAGAAGAAAATTGCACATGGGTGTGACTAGGTTGTCTTTGATCATTGTAACCTCAGGTAGAATCCTCACCCATTTGGTATCCTGCCCATAACTATCTATAATAATAAAAGTGTAATATGCTAATTAGACTGGACAGCCGAACCACCTTCTGGATGTACTTCCAGACAAAGCTGCGTGGCGGGGGCTGAGGCAGAGGCGGTTAGGGGCGATCAGGCAGGCAGGTGAGCAGTTAGGGGCAATCAACCAGGCAGGCGAGTGGTTAGGAGCGATCAGGCAGGCAGACAGAGGTGGTTATTGGAGATCAGGCAGGCAGGTGAGCAGTTAGGGGCGATCAGGCAGGCAGGTGAGCGTTTAGGAGCCAGCAATCCCAGATTGTGAGAGGGATGTACGATTGTCAGTTTAGGCCCAATCCCGCAGGCCTAAACCAGCAGTCGAACATCCCCGAGGGGTCCTGGATTGCGAGGGTGAAGGACGGGCTGAGGGACTCCCCCACCCCTGCCTGCATGAATTTCATGTACTAGGCCTCTAGTAGTTCAAATAAGGCTCTTAGTGATCCATGTGACTTTAAGAAAGACTATTTTCATGACTATTATCTGGCACTACTGTATTGGGAGCACAAGGTTGAGGAGTGTTTTGTTGTTAAAAATACCCATGCAAGGTGCTACTTCCAGCATGGCTATACAGTCATGCTGCCTAGAAACCTGACACTAACTGGAAGATGCTAAGCTGCCTTCTACTTATTGGGTTGTTGGCATGTGATTATCAATTCCTACAGCAACATTCCAAAGGATTCAAGTTGGCTTAGTTTTCTGTCCACCAATCAAGTGTATAGAATTGTTTTTAAACTACAGCATATGGAGAGAAACTATCCTTTCTTACCCTGGTATGAGTATGCTTTACTAAATTTTCTTCTGCTCTGATCTGAATGACGCAAGTACATACATATCCAGATCAGAGAGTTTTCAGAGAAAACCTGTACATTATCACTATCTAATTGTCTTACTCTTGATCTTTTAAGCCAGGCAATTATGAGATGACTTTTACAACTAGATGTTACCCTAGGATAAAAAACTCCAATAAAAAATAATCTTCAGACCTGCTACTTTAACTCTATAAATCCTAAAACATCTAGATAGATGTTTGTCCATGATATTTCAAACTCCCATTGTAACACATGTACTTAATCGTAACAGGTCATCATCTTGTGACTACATGTATTTAATGTCTTCTTTTAATCAGGGATTCTCAACTTTGGGTGCACATTAAAAATTCTAGGAGCTTTTTATAAATACTGACTTTTAGGCCAATAAAAACTGAATCTTTACACATTTGTGCTTGTGTTAGGGATGGGGGTAAGGAAGAGGGAGAACTCATATAGTTGTTGTTGTTGTTTTTTAACTTTAAAGGTATTTCTTTTTTTTTAATATATTTTATTGATTTTTTAGAGAGAGGAAGGGAGAGGGATAGAGAGTCAGAAACATCGATGAGAGAGAAACATCAATCAGCCACCTCCTGCACATTCCCTACTGGGGATGTGCCTGCAACCAAGGTACATGCCATTGACCGGAATCGAACCTGGGACCCTTGAGTCCACAGGCCGACGCTCTATCCACTGAGCCAAACCGGTTAGGGCACTTTAAAGGTATTTATAAAGTACAGCTGGAGACAAAAACCACTGCTCCAGATTGTTAGCTCCATGAAGAACAGGACTAGTTCTGTATCTTGTTACCTAGAAAATAAGAATACTCAAAAATGCATGTTGAATAAGTGAATATCACACTGATGTCATGTGCAGCATCATCCCATATTTGAAGCTAATCTTGGACAATTGTCTCTGAGTGTTATTTGTGATGAAACAGAAGTTGATGAAGTTATAACATTAGTTCAAGCCTTCTTCTTCAAGCTTAAATTGCCACTCTGAGGTGGCTTCAAGAAGGCTATTCAACACCCTCTAATTACCACATCCTCCCAACCCCCAGAGTGCACAGGCAGGAGAAGGCACACAACGGAGGGGAAGGTAAACTGATGTGCTCTTCCTGTACCTCCCCTACCTTTATTTTTAATGGGGGGACCTATTTATTGGGGTGGCCAGTGAGGACTCTTGGCTGAGGAGGACCAGTTGTCAATTCTCAGTCAGAGCTATTGCAGAGAGGAAAGGGTTACCTTTTCAGGTCCATGAGCATAGAGTTGTGCATGAATGAAACAGTGTATTAGCAAGAGGAATGTCAATCTTTTCATTCTCTCATATCAAATCAACTGCTCATTTCCTAATTCGGATATAAAGACATATGGATATCTATAGATAATGACATTCATTCCTAGTCCATTCAGGTTATAGGTTTGGGTCTGGCAGAAGCACCAAGGGAGATGTTGATAAAGGGCATTATTTGCCCACCTTAATATCAGAATCAAAAATCCATATCAGTACAACTTAACAAAAGGAAGATAAACAACCCAATCAAAAAATTGGCAATGGACCTAAATAGATACTTTTCGAAAGAGGACGTAAGGAAGGCCAAGAGACATATGAAAACATGCTCAAAGTCACCAATCATCTGAGAGATGCAAATCAAAATGACAATGCGGTATCATCTCACACCTGTCAGACTGGCTATCATCAACAAATCAACAAACAACAAGTGCTGGTGAGGATGCAGAGAATAAGGAACCCTCCTTCACTGCTGGTGGGAATGCAGACTGGTGCAGCCACTGTGGAGAAGAGTATGGCGTTTCCTCAAAAAACTAAAAATGGAACTCCCATTTGACCCAGTGATCCCAAGGGATATATTCCCACTTCTAGGGATATATCCCAAGAAACTAGAAATACAAGTCAGAAAGGATATATGCACCCCTATATTCATAGCAGCACAATTCATCATAGCTAAGATTTGGAAACAGCCTAAGTGCCCATCAGCAGATACGTGGGTTAAAAAACTGTGGTACATCTACACAATGGAATACTACACTGTGGTAAAAAAGAAGGAATTTGCAACATCATGTATGGAACTGGAGAGCATTATGCTAAGCGAAATAAGCCAGTTAGATAAATATCACATGATCTCACTCATTTGTGGAATATAATGAACAACATAAACTGATGAACAAAAACAGATCCAGAGACAGAGAAGCATCAATCAGACCGTCAAACCTCAGAGGAAGGTAGGGGCGGGTGGGGGTAAGGGGGAGAGATCAACCAAAGGACTTGTATGCATGCATATAGGCCTAACCAATGGACACAGACACCAGGGAGGTGAGGGTATGAGGGGGGGGGGGGGCAATAAGGCAACATATGTAATACCTTAATCAAAAAAAAAAAAAAACACACCATATCAGGATAGTGATTACTTCTAGGGGAAGGAGAAGATAATATTAGGATAAGGCACAAACAGGAAGGGTAGCTGAAAAAATTTCTAGTTCTTGACGTGGGTGGCGGTTATTAGGTTCTCACTCAAGCCATTAAGCTACACATTTGTTTGGTGTGGTTTTCTGGAACTGTGTTTTATTTTATAATCAAAAGTTTAAAGTAAACTGTAGTAATATTCAACCAATTTCAATTTAAAGTAATTTACCTCACTGCAAAAATAACCGTATGGATATTAAAAAATCTCTATTTGAGTTCAACTTATCTTTTCAAATCTATTTACATATTGATTATTACCAACTGTTGGGTTATTGGATGCTCTAAATGTGTTCTTCCCTCCTCTTCTAGGGTTCAAGGGGGTTTCCTTCTGCTACCACTGTGGAACTCAGAGGATAAGCTTGTGCTTCCTCAACAGAAACCGGCTGTGACATCGGTGACTTCTATCAAGCGCTGGCTCGGCCTCCCTCTTCCCAGACAGAAGAGCCCAGCTTTCCAGTCTGTCATCTCAGGACAGCACCCCCAGCCCCTTGAGCACAGCCCTTCCCCTCTAGACATGGAGCTTTAGTTGGCGGTGTAGAAGCCAGAGACAATTTAAGTGGTTTCTCCCAGCTTTATACTTCTTCTGCCATTCTTTTCCCTCCTTAGTCAAACTTAAATTCTAATTATGGAATAATTTAAGTGGCTCTTTTTTATTTCCCCCCAAACCCTTGATTTCTCCTTGAAACTCCTTTGTGTCTGTCAGTCAGTTGACATTTCCTGAACATCCGAGTGGGTGCTTTGTGAATTCCACCAATTTCTCAGAGTGATTCTGACTTCTCGGGGCTTTCTTCTTATTTCATCCTTTTACAGTTCCTTTCTCTCCTCTCTTGGTAAGTATGTCTTCCAAACCTCCTTTCCCTCCCACTGTTTCCTGATGGAATTAATGAATATCTATACACTCCCTTTGTTAGCCTTCCATTCTCATACCTACTTCTCACCCCTGCCACAGCTACATATTTCCTGAGGTAAATTGGATTACTCACTGCATCCAATTGTCATTGACAGACATTCAAGTTCACATCCCCTCAAGCCTGTTTTAATTTATTAGCTTGAATTCTAACTTTTAGAACTCTATTTGACAAAGGGTATATTTAAATCCTTATTGATGATAATAATTCTAATAATAATTCCTACTCAAAGTATATTTTACTAATTAAGTATTTTCTAAATGAAATCAATGCACTAATCTTCTTAACCTTCCAGTTATCCAAACAGAAAGTATAAATATTCCCATTTTGCATATGAAATCACTGAGGTAAATTATTCCCATTTCCACGGTGGCTAAATAGGACAGGAAGGAAATAAGTGCCAGACTCCCAGTTATCTGCTGGGCTACAAAGAAAAAAATTTCTTAAAACTCAAAAAAAATTCAGATAAACCCTTTGTGCCAATGACTTCCCATTGCCTCCCTTGAAATGATTATAGTGAATATTTATTCAAGAAATTCTGAGATAGCTCATGTATGTCATGCTACCCTGAGGAGGAAATGTCAAATGACTAAGAATAAGAGAAATGTCAGGAAGAACATGACCCACAGAGGTGATTAATATGGAGTTTATCCATTGAGATATAAAATTTAAATGAAAATCCTTGACTTAATGCAACCTGAGGATGGAAAATCCCTGGAGATAGTTCTAAGACTTGAAATAGTGCCTTTCCAGAGTTCAGAGACCTGATTGAACTTTCTCTCGCCTTCTTTGCCCTCATACAATGCTGCCCCTGACTTGAGAGGCTATGTCACATGAGGAGAAATGAAAAATCACGTTTAACTTGATTCATACAGGAGAACTGGGAAGAAATAGAAATGATTCCCCAATCAGGTGTGACATTACAGGTACAATAATCATAGAATTGATGGAGAGGAAAAACAAGAAAGAAATTATAAATTTAAACTTTAGCTTTACGCTCAAACAGTTTTAGATATAATCTCTGGCTATTATAACACTTAACAGATAGGCAAAAAGCCTATAGAAAAACCGCCTGATGCAGGCCAGTTGACATTGGATTTCTATATCTCGCTTGCTATATGAATTCAATGACATTGAATGATTTTAGATTTTAGTTTTGTTTTTTTCCCCATGAACCAATTAATACACCCCCAGCTAAAGAAGCTAATTCTGTTCTAAGCATGTTTTATCCCTGTTGCTTCAACTAAATTTCCTTGTATCTGGACCCTGTTCCTAGCACCCCGATTTGCTCATAACTCCTGCTGACTAACAAGCCATCCACAGCAGTAGGTTTGTCGCAGTTATAATTTTTATTTCCCATATTTCTTATTAGGGCTTTATTACTATTATTATTATTATACACTCTTGTGTAGCAGTGGAGTCCTCAAAGTCTTTATTTCTTTTTCACTTTCAGGAGAAATTCACCTTACCTTTACCCTTCTCTCTTCCACCGTCCTGGAAACTATAACCATGGTCAATCTCTGCCAAGGAATAAAGGGAATTTTGAGAGGACTTCTGCCCATGTTGCACATCCTTCTTATACAAATCAAGATGTTATTATTCTGAGTTCCTGTCTGCCAGCTTATGAGGCCCATTAATAAAATTCAGATAGTCAGAAAAACATCATTTTGCTGGACCTTTCCAGAAAACTGTGCTTCTCTTTGGTAAATTCAAGAAACCTAGGTGAGGAGGCAGAATTTTTAGGCAAAAGCATAAATGTCCAGGATGGGTATTATAGCAATAGATTCCTCTGAACAAAGTTTCAAGGCAATAGTTGCAAGTGCACAGTAAAGGTATTTAATAGATCAGATCGATTCAGGTCTCTGTTATATTCCATTTCCTAATCCTATTTTCAGAACTCTTAAAAAGTCCTTTGGTCCTAATAACTACTCTAGATACCACAATACCCTTCAGGGATGTTAAGAAGCCTCTTTGAAACTGGATTGGTTGGGACAGTAGAAGGAAAAAGAGCCAGGCTCATTGTGCATATGTACACATATTATGCAAATGCAAGTACATCTATGTTGCAAAATAAGAAAAGAAAGGAAAAAAGATAGTTGCAGAATTTTTTTAATGTCTGACTGGATACCATTTTATTATTTTTATATTGAGATATCATCTGATCTCTATTCCAAATATAGGCATTCATAGGTTTTTGCTATGAATGTGGAAAACCATTAGTACTGACACGCTGATCATATTCTCAAAAGGTCAGGATCTGCTGTAATAGTGTTTTTTTCTTCATCACTTGTCATTTTTGCGGGATTTTCTTTTTAACTTTGGTGTCAACATATGTGCTTCCCACATCTGGATTGACATCCTCACTTCAAAAGCATCCTCACTTTTATCCCTGTTGCTTCAAATGCATGAAATAAGATAACCTCTTTTTAATAATTAAAAATAATTTTATGAAGAGAAATATCTGTTGTATTGAAAATGCATCAACATATTGATCACTGTTTTCCTTTGATGTTTACCTGGAACTTCTATCCAAATTTGGTGAGGAAAACATGGACAGATATCATTAATCTTTGGTGAGGTGAAAACAGGCAGGTATCATTAACATCTTTTAATATGTAGGGACACACAGAAGACTCCTGAAAGAGTCATCAGAGGATGAAAGCTAAATCTTCTCATTCTCAGTTTATGCTATCTTATTTGGAATTGATGTCTGAGGGGTCATGTTGAAGCATAAATTAGTACAGCTTCAAGTTGTGATCCAACCTCTCCCTTCAATTTCGGTTCAGGAGAATAGATGGAAAGACAAAGAATGGAAGGGACTTTATGTCTGAATTGGGGGCCAGAGATGAAGAAGGAGGACCCAATTACCTCCCCTCTCCCCATACTGTTCTTGTTTTTCATTCCTCTCCATCCCAGATCTTTTGTTCTTCCTATTTTCCAACAATGCCTTTTTTATTCCATCTCTAATCCTCAATTTGCCAATCTGGAATATTTCAAATAACGTCACGAGAACCCTGCTTTCTGTGGAAAGATTTCCCTACCGGTTATTTACCCCTTCCACAGCAATAACATCACTCTGCCATCTTCCGGATACTTTCATGTACAGCACCTCAAAGGTGGAAGGAATCTTTTGGGATCAATTGGTGCAGGTCTCAGTTTTTAAATAGAGGACCCAGCATTTCAGAGAGATTAAATGTTTCTCCAAACGCATACAACTCTAATATAACTCTTTGAACTCTGTCTTCAGGGATTTGTCCTACTATTTGTTTTTTATGGAAGTTTTTTATTCTACTGTTTTTATTGTTGTTGTTTTGTTTTGTTTTATAGGAATGAGGAGAATTGCCCCTCTTACTATGCTGGAGAGTTGTTAGTGATCCCAGCTCACGTAGGAACAAAACTGGAGCGGGGGCCATCAGCTCCTGAAGACCCCAGCCTAGCCCAAGTTCCACGCAGCCTGAAGAGTGACCAGAACCTTCTTTGGAGGAAGTACATGGGATGTTGATGAGTGTATTTTTTGGACAGGAAACCATAGAGTTCTATTCTTTGTTTGTTTGTTTAATCCTCACCTGAGTATACTTTTCCATTTTTTTTTTAGGGAGAGTGGAAGAGAGAAGGAAAGACAGAGAGAAACATCAATGTGAGAGAAACACATTGATTGGCTGCCTCCTGCACGAGCCCCAACTAGAGCCTGGGCAACCAAGTACATGCCCTTGACTGGAAATGAACCTGGGACCCTTTGGTCCATAGGCCGATGCTCTATCCACTGAGCCAAACTGACTAGGGCTAGGGCTCTAGTCTTTAAAAATATCCCCATTTTAACAAAGTCAAGGATAGAAAAGTACCATTCAGATATTGAACCATTTCCAGTACTTCAGTTGTCTAAAAGCTTCTGCACACTAAAGCTAAAATTATTTTGTCATTGCTCTTAAAATAAATGCAAGAGAGGAGTCTTGAACTACATTCTAAGATCATTCTACCCAACTTCTCCTAAAAAAATAGCTATATTTTCCCACTGTTTGAGCTTGCAATTTCCAAATGTTTAAAAGGTATTAATTTTGATGACTTTAGCTATCAAATCTTGCATCCAGCTTCCCAAGTCACAATTCAGAAATTCATCAAGATACCACCCTCACAAATTCCACTTCCCAGCTCAAAATAGAAATATCATAACAAAATCCAAGGGCATTCTCATTCCTCTTGGAGGTCACAAAACAAAGATATTCTCCTAAATGAAAGAGTGATTTAAAAGCCCCAAACCTTGGGAGGAGGCAAAAAGGCCTAACCCAGATCTTTCTGAATGAAGTATTACCATTATCTTTGTATAAACTCAAGTCATTGATGAAAAGCTTATCTGAATAGCAAAGTCCAATTCTGGACTACACATTCTGTTTGGTTATTTTGTCAGCCTCCAACTCAATTATTTGTCAGCATACCATTCCAGTTATCACATGTTCCCCAAGCAGCAATTAATATTATCTCCCAAATATTCTGTTTTGGGCTGTTATGAGCTAAATATTTATGTCACCCCCAATATTCATATATTGAAATCTCAGCCAAATGTAATCATATTTGGAGGTTGGGCCTTTGGGATGTAATTAGGTTTATATTAGGGAGGATTAAGGCCTTTAAGAGGAAGTCAGAGAGATCTCTCTCTCCATGAGCAAGCACTGAGGAAAACAAGGAGGCTGTCTATAAGCCAGGAACAGAGCTCTCACTAGGAACTAAATCCGCTGGCACTTTGAACTTGGACTTCCCAACCTCCAGAACTGTGAGACTAAATTTCTGTTATGTAAGCCACCCTGTCCATCCTATTTTGTTATAGCAGCCTGAGCTGACTAAGATATAGTCACTATACTACACATTTAACATTCATTAACTCATTTAAAGTTTACAAAAATCCCACCAGGAGACATCATTCTCCCCACTTAACAAATTAGGAAACTAATACTTAGACCAAATGGCTCTTCAACCTGAAGAAAGTAAAGTAGCAGAGCTGGATTTTAAATATGGCTCTTCACTATGAATCATGATGCTTAGTGCATAGTAGACACCAGGTAATTAAATGGAATACCTCCTATTTCTTCCTTCTACTTTAGGAATTTAAAACCATCAGTTTGTGTATTTGTCTTCATCAAGCATCTAGAAGTTCCTTGAGGGCCCAAACGACTGTATTTTTAGTATCTAACACATAGTACGTACTCTACACCAGAAGGAATGATTAAGTGAATGAATGAATGAATGTATGAAGTCTATGTGAATCCATAATTAATGGGTATATTAGTTTGCTAGAGCTGTCATAACTAAGTATTACAAACCGAGTAGCTTAAATAACAGAAATTTATTGGCTCATAGTTCTAAAAGCTAGAAGTCCAAAATCAAGGTGTCAGCAGGGTTGGTTGTTTCTGAAAACTGCGAAAGAAGGATCTGCCAGGCCTTTCAATTTGGCTTGTAGGTGATCAGATTCTCCCCATGTCTCTTCACATCATCTTCCCTCCATGTTTATTTCTGTGTCCAAATTTCTTGTTTTATGAGGACACCAATCATATTGGTTTAGAGCCTACCCTAATGAGCTCATTTTAACTTGATTACTCCTGCAGAGACTATCTGCAAATAAGCTCACAGTATGAGGTACCTGGGGTTAGGACTTCTACATACGAATTTGGTAGGAGACACAACTCATAAGAGTAAATAATAATGATATTCTCCACTTGCAGCACAGCTGGCCACAGTACAATCCAACTGTTTAAAGGACATGGGAGGTAGGTGCAGGGGCGTCTGTGCTTCTGAAATGTCCTAATCTCACAGCAAAAGAGCTCACAATTGAATATGTTAAATGATAGCTCAATTTATTTACAGTAGGCTCTAACTCTCTGGCAGGCAATCTGTAAACTAAACTATAAAAATTTTAAGGCATCGTTTTTTATAATCACTCCTACATCACCACTTATGCATTCAAGTTGGCTCCTAGGGTGTGACAGAAATCATTATAGGCATTTTTTGTTCTCCTCAATTATTCTTTCTTGGTCATCATTTGTCTTGGAAAGATAAACTCTACTCACAGGATTGTGTTCTCTCCAGAGACTTCTGAGCTGATCAGGGGAAAATTTGTTTATGCCAAGTACTCAGTCATGATCTCCTGTAGGCCTTTTTGTACTTTGAAATGTGGTGAATATCCCTGGACCCATTTTTAATCCCATTCTTTCAGGAAAGAGTCGTATATTTTAATCTCTTTTTCTTAAATATAGTTTTTATTGATTTCAGAGAGGAAAAGAGAGGGAAAGAGAGATAGAAACATCAGTGATGAGAAAGATTCATTGATCAGCTGCCTCCTGCACACCCCCCACTGGGGATCGAGCCTGCAACCTGAACATGTGCTCTGACCGGGAATTGAACCGTGAACTGTTGGTTCATAGGTCAACGCTCAACCACTGAGCCACTCCAGCTGGGCTTTTTTATCTTCTTAAAACTGCATTTCTTGGTAGTAAAGATAAAATCTGCATCCATGTTCCCTGAGTTCCCACACCAAGGGCATATAAAAGGATACATAGGATTTCTGAGCTCAGCTACTAGGCTCAGCCATAGATGGCTATCATACACCCATGGAGTGATGTGTCCACCCACCATACAGGCACACACACAGTCTCCAACTCCTGTCTTTCATACTGGGGAGGAAAGAAAGCCACATAAGACCAGGGATTTAAACCCTCTCTGTCCCTCTACTCACTGGTCTCACCTGTGTTCTTCACTGTGTTTTCAGAGAATGTTAAAGTACATGGATGCTTCTTTTTTTTTAAATATATTTTATTGATTTTTTACAGAGAGGAAGGGAGAGGGATAGAGAGTTAGAAACATTGATGAGAGAGAAGCATCGATCAGCTGCCTCCTGCACACCCGCTACTGGGGATGTGCCTGCAACCAAGGTACATGCCCTTGACCGGAATCGAACCTGGGACCCTTCAGTCCCCAGGCCAACACTCTATCCACTGAGCCAAACCAGCTAGGGCGGATGCTTCTTTCTCTAGCAGAGGTCTGGAGGAGATTCTTAGAGGGTCATCTTATCTGCTCTCCCTCATGGGACAGCATCTGTCTTATCTCTTACTTTTTCCTACTAGATATTCAACGAGCTGAAATTTTTAGGTTTCACGTGATTTTGACCCCATCATCTCCTTCCCAAATTAATTTAATTCCCCCAGTTGATCTTATTGTTCAGATTTTCTCTACTCTTTCAAACACTCCTTGTTCAAATTTAAATCTATTATTTCTATTCTTATCTTTGCTAACTAATGAAAGTGGTTTCTTCTCCTATGGGAAACTACCAAGTTGTATGTAACTGCATTCACATTTTCTTGTATATTTTCTCTCATATTTTTAGAGGTTATCAAAATTCTGAAGGAGAAAACCTGGTTTTAATTAAAGCTTTATTCTTGCCCAGGACCTCCTTACATGTTTATTTTTCATATTTGTCTCCTTAGAGAGATGCAGAAGTAATAGAAAAGAGGTTCCTCAAATACTGTTTAAAACATACAGCCTATTATCAAAGCTACTATCAAAAGGCCACTACTGAATGACTTGATTGTGAAAATTGAAGCAACTTAGCATACATAGAGATTATTTGAATACCTAACACTGTCCCAGGATGAAATTATCCCCAAATCCCAATTTCTTTAATAAATTACTATAATTTGATCTACTATTCATCTGATGCATGATGAATAGAGAAAAGTCATTTCATTTCCATCTTCTGAGTTGTCAGTGGTTTTAACAGAGAATTTAATTATGTTGCTTATGGAATAATATAGCCAATCAATTAATAAATATCAATAACAATTAAAAATAACGATCTAAACATTTTAAAATTAAGGGTAATAATTGATTAATTAAATAAACTAACAAAGTATTTACTGTGTACAGCTAGACACAAACTGGAATATAACAAAAATATATTTGTCTTTCCCATTCCCTTAATCTTAGTACAATCTCTAATGACAGAAATATTTCTGCCAACCTCTTCCTGATCCTCAGATCTCTTATTCTCTCCTCTAAATCAATCTGTATGTCAAATGACTATATTCTGACCCATATGAGATTCCTCTGACAAAGGATAAACACCTTGCTTCTTTCCCCACACACAATAAGTCTACTGCTTCTATCATTATAGGGTAAATTTCATTACTCAGTATGATCAATGCTTCCAACCCCACTCACTCTGACTCAGATCAGGCCTCTGTCCCCTTCTAAACACACTCACCTTCATTATCACTAACTCCATGAGCTGCTTCAATCCCCTTCATCACTCCCCCCTCTAGTCTCTGTTGACCTCCTCCTTTATAATTCTACATGAGCATTCTTCAAAAAGAGAACAGGAATGCTTGAGAGTACATAACAATTTTCTTCCAAAGGATACACAATCAAGTATGGTTTTAAGGGAATCATTTTCCAGATCCTTACCTTCCATTTATGTTTTTTTTTATAAAATTGATCATCTGAGAATGTTTTTAGGTAGAGGACATTATGACAGTTCTCCTTCCCCACCTCATTTTTCTTAATTTTTTATTTGTCCTTTTCTCACATAAATAGATACATATATGCATACCTTCATAAGTAGATACATAAATAAAATCTCTCTCATCCCAAATCTTACTGTATTGCAATGCCTTGAGATATTAAAAACCTCCAGGGCCCCAAAGAAAAAAATTCAAAAATAGGTACTAAACCCTCCTTTAATCAAGACTTCATAAATCTTTGCTGGGCCTCATGTTTTTCTTTGTCTTATATTTCTGTTAAGCACCAAGTGTGGCATAGAAACAGGTGGTTTTTACATCCCTCTTCAGGGATGTAATGGATTTAGTTGTTTTACACAGGGCAGCAGAGGGAGTGATAATGAGTTTAAGGACTTCATCTCTTTCCTTACTCAATTATTTACCAAAAAATAAAAATAAAGTAAAATGCATTGCTGTTAAAGGAGTGCCAAAGAGAATAAAGCATTGAGCATATGGGGGAGGAAATATTGAGACCAGTAGAAACTTTTTTCATTTAGGCAACAAACTCCTAGCAAAGCTCTTTGACTTGTCTATCCTAAAATTAGAATTAAGAAGCGAGATGTCAGGGAATGTGTTTTTAACACTTATTTGAATTGATAAATGAGGTCAGATTTGTCTGAGAAAGTAAGTCTAATTTACTAATTGGTATAATAAAAACTGGCCTTGCCTACTTGGTTAAATGATAGATATGCCCCATAATTTGAATGAGTTAAATCTGTAATTCCAAAGTTTTGATGAAAAAATAATTAAAGCATGTGATACAATAAACTCAATTTACAAAATAATGTATTAGCAAAGGTATATTGAAATTAACAATGTTTCAATGTTCCCAACAGTTTCTGAATATACCAGTTGTTTTTAAAAAGTGCCTCTAAATGAAAGAGAAACAGGAACAGTTAATAGTCATTTGATAAGCCTTAGTGAAATGTTTTTGTTATCATCACCAGAAATTCAGAAACTAAACAAATATAAAGGCAATTTTTACAAATTCTTTCACAATTCATTGCTCTCAATAAAACTGAAGAAGAACCTTTCATGATGACAGATTAGTGATATATTACTATGGTTTTTGGTACTCAACTCAGAATGAATTCAAATAATTGTGAGAAATTGTTATTAAAAATTAACAAGTTTATTTTATTCCAATTTAGGCTTCCCAGTCCATTACACGCTTACATCCATAGCAGAAATAAAATTGATATTGAATCATCTTTTATTCAATTATCCACCCCCCATAAGAAAAGGCTATTCATCTGATTTTAAAATGCACTTCTGATAAAATGTATTCTAAGTTTAATAATTTTATATCAAATCTATAATATATGCCCATATTGCTAACTCATACTAAGGATAACTAAAAACCCTAAGGATAACTTGATCCTGAAGGAAAAAGTTTAAGACTTAGAGCATTATGGTTACAAAATAATCATTATTTTAATTTCGATTGGGGTAAAATTTTATAAAGAATATTGAATAGAAATATAGGTTCAAGGAGTAAGAGAAATGATACAAAAATTAAATTAAAGAGAAGCTTATGCATTAATTTTCTATTAACTTTTAACCTAATAATGACATTTATTCAGCATATAGTCAGAAAAATATAAAAATCTTCAGTGTAACTCAAATGTTCACAAAATGAACATGTAAAACAGTACACAGATTAAGAATAAGAACATCAATAATACCCCATTAAAAACCTGGTATGCCACCAGTTTCTTCCCCCAAAGTTAGCCACTATCCTTGTTTCCAACATCCTACTTAAGATGTGCTTTTTAAAAACTTTATATATTTGCCCGGCTGGTGTGGCTCAGTGGTTGAGCATCCACCCATGAAGCAAGGAGGCTATGGTTCAATTCCTGCTCAGGGCACATACCTGGGTTGCAAGCTCAATCCCCAGTAGGGGGCGTGCAGGAGGCAGCCAGTCAATTATTCTCATCATGTATGTTCCTAGCTCTCTCCCCTCTCCCTTCCTCTCTCTGAAATCAATGAAAACATATTTAAATACTAATAGTAATATAATTTTATATAAACTAAATAACAGAATATGGTGTTTTATCATCTTTTACTCAGAATTATGTTTGTGAAGTTCATCCATATTAATATATTGTATAAGTGCATTATAATGGATATAGTACATTTATTTTATAGTTTGTGAGAAACTACATATCAAATATATTTAAACATGTTAAGCTATTAATTTTACAGTTTGTGAGAAACTACATATTTGAAAGTATTTAAACATGTTAAGAAAAAGTTGGATGTCAACTCAATATTATGTAAGAGTCGTTATTTAAAGTCCATGGGCCTCAATTTTATCATAGATGAATTGGGATGAAAATACTGTTTTTCTCATAGAGTTGCTGGAAGATTATCTATAGAAAGCACAGTTCCTGACATAGAAAAACCAGGCATTGTTGTGGTTGTAATTGCCTTCCAACTGGTCAGTCCAACTTTAATAAAACCTTTTCCAAAATCCTTCTGTTTACTGACTTCCAAGTGATGTAACTAAAACATAAATGAACATGACCCTCCCATGCTTAAAGTAACTTTGTTCTAGCTTCTTCTCATTTAAAATATGTGGTTCTACCACTCCAGCATGACTTGCAATGGCAACCTGGACCAGACCTGCCTACCTTCTATGTCATTTAGGACTACCAATGCCTCTTTCACTGGACTGTTAGGGAAAAAATAACCAGAAAATATAGAAGATAGAAAGGGGGAGAAAGAAAAGCCTAGTTTACATATGTAAAGCACTTAGCATAAAGTAGGTGCATAACAAATGGTAGTTACTTAGGAAGAAAGAAAGGGAAAAGGATTGAGAGGAAAGATTATCACAATTAGATTATGTAGGTGCTAGAAGGGTACCTGTTATGATGACAGATCTATATCTTAGTCAGTGGGTCTTGATACCCACTTCTTAGCCAAGGTGTCTAGAAGTGGCATAAGTAAGATATGTAGGATGTATGATTTTATCCCATATTGAAGATGAGGAAACTGCAATCTTCAGAGGTTAAGTAATTTGCCCAAGGATTTACAGTGAATTGGTGACAGAGTCTCATGTTGATCTGTCTGACTCTAGGGCTATGTTTTTGTTTCGGTTTGGTTTGGTTTTGCTCTATCCCACTGCCTCTCTGAAATATTCTAATTTTGATGTGCTCTCTATCTCAAATATGCTCCACTTGTAGGAAGAAATAATGTTTAATTTTAGGCTCTCTGAGCCTCAGGGTCTAGCCTGTAAAATTGAGCTAATAATAATTGCCTTTTAAATTAGTTAATACACGTAAAGTGCCTAGAGCAGAATTCAATAAGTGTTACCTTTGTTATTTTTCGAATTTAAACTATTGATTCATTGAATTTTTTATTTAAATAGAAAATCAGTGTATGAGGCTTTGTTCAATATAGATCAGATATCTCAGGGAGTGTTATCCTTCCACTTAAAGTAAATATCAAGATTCTGATATAACCTTAACCTAATCATTACCATAGGTCATTATATTCCTGTGCATTCAAACCCCAATAATAGGTGCTAAATAAATACTAATTCAAAAATTAGTTATTAAGATCCATGCTCTTGAAAAGCTTGCAACAAACCTGTGAAATTGGCATACAACTAAATAAAAAATTTAGCCATGCTTCTCATGGTACAACTCTATTCTCATCAAATAAACTTGCCATAGTGTCCTAGTTTTAAAAATAACTTCTTCCTGTAGTTCTTAAAAATATTGACACTAGCTGAAAATATGAATATTTTCTATGGCTACTGCTTTAGAAATAATATTTATTATTATTATATCTTAAGATCTATAATGCCCCATAGTATACAATGTATTTTTACATTTATTATTACCTTTAATTTTTCTCATGAATATGTGTTTGACCAGGCACATTATAAATATAAATGCTGTCATTTATATTCCTGGAAAGGTGAAAACGAATGGTCCACTTCAAAGGATAATTCAAATCATCCTTTACTCATATAATATGAAAAGAAAAGGACTTGCCTAGAGAGTCAATACTGTTCAGTAAACATTAATTGAGTATTTAGCACGGCCACAATGGATTAGACAGGGGATCTGAAGATGACCTGGGCGCAATCACTGCCCTTTGGGACTGCCCAACCCGGAGGGGAGGAGGAAAACAGACACACACATGCCCAAAAGCACACACAAAACATGTAAACAAAGTCTACATCGCACAAATTCATGAGGTAGATGGACAAAATCCATGTGGTTGAGCTGAAATATTTTGGATGTGTAGTCCATATAGCTGAAGTAAAGAGAGATAATTCCAAATGAATTGATAATTTTTAAAACACTGTGGCATCATGAGACACAGCTTGGGGCCGGCGCTATGCCTCCTTCCTTCTCAAGGTGTATCTGAGGAACAGCAGCCTCAGCCTCACCTGGGAGCTTGATGGAACTACAGAGTCTCGGGGCCCACCAATGGTCTGGTCAGATTCTGTATGGATGCACATTAAAACTGGAAAAGCCCCGTTATAAAGTGGTACAGCAGAAATACCTGGGGAGTTTTCTTCAGAATGTCTTTCTGGGCCCCACCCAGGCCTATTAAGTCAGAAGCTTACCCATCTTTACCAATTCTCAGCACAAGCATCACTTTCTCTGAAAAGTCTTCTCTGATGCACCTTCAGACCAAGCTAATTCCTCAATTATGCCTTCTCAAAGCACTCTTAGCTCTTACCACACTTTGTAATTAAACATTTGTTCGTGTTATCATATGATAGCTGTCTCTCAAATTGGCAAATGCTCTATAAGAGCAGCAATATTTCTAGTTTTTCTCAGCATTACAATCAAGTGCACAGAATTCTTGTAGCATATTAGACATTCAATAAATTTATTCATTTATTCCACAAATATCTAGTGAGCACCTACAATATTCTAAGTTCTTAAATTGTATCAGTGAATGAAACAATGACCCCTGAGGAAGTGACAGATAACAAATATGTTCTATTTCTAGCAAGGAGAGAATATGAAAATAAAGGCATGTGGCACGCAATACAGTCAGTAATTTGTAGCTGTAACGTACACCGAATTTCTCCTATCTCCCCCCATCCGTGCTCCCAGTTCCCCTTAGTTTTATCATTTTTATAAAACACATATCTCTCTAACATACTACATTATGCCTTTATTTTTTGTATTTATCCACTTATTTATTTATTCAACACTTGACTCTCTACTTTGTACAGGTATCTAGAAAAGATTTCTGAAGATTAGAGTTCCCTTTTTGAAGAGAGACAAAAGAGATCAACAATATATGTTCTTTTGTATCTTTCTTCTTTTAAAATTAATTTGTGTTTTACATGTAGCTGATGTTTATTTACATATATTGCAGTATAGTTCTTAAGTGTATAAATACGCACAATTTATTTATGTATCTTACTGTTGTGAAGCATTGATTGTTCCCAGCCTGTGGCTATTATGAATAATGGTAACGTGAACTTTCTTATACATTTTTGTCAATATTTATTGATCTTATTTCTAGAAGTAAAATTATTAGGTCATAAGTTATGGGTATGTACAACTTTAGTAGATAATGTCAAGCAATTTCCCAAAATGGGTTTTATCAACTTAAACTCTTACCAGGAGAGTATAAAGTGTTCCTATTTCTCTGAATCAGTCTTTAAGTGACATTGGCCTGATATGTGCCTTATCCTGAACTGCTCAGTTTTTGATGTGAAGATTATGCTAGCCTCATAAACACATTAGAATGCAGTCACTTTTTTAAATTCTCTGAAAGTTTTTGTGTAAGACTCGCATTATTTTGTCTTTTAATACTTGGAAGAATTTGCTAATAAGACCATTTGAATTTAAAGTTTCCTTTTTGGTGAAGGTTTAAGATGCTGATTAAATTTAAAAGTTATAGAATGGGAGGGGAAAGCAGCAGGCCTGCAATCCATTCTCTCCTTTGATTGAGAGACACCTGGGTAGAATGAAAGATGACCTAGTCAAGTAAAATTCTGAAGACCAAACTCAGTCCTACAGCATGCTTCAGGTTCCCAGTAAACCCTTCCTGATAGCCTGACCTATGGGAAGGAGAAATTTGCCATTTTTATAACTTATAACTATTTTTTCCTTGATTGTATTAAGTAAATTTTACTATTGTGATCGTCCCTACTCTCCTTGGCTTAATTGTAAATGCCTGCAAGTCTTTTTTTTGGGGGGGGGGGGCAGGGTGTTCACTTTTAATTACCCCTCAGTGTCAAACATAACAGGCTGGCTGAATAGGGAAGGAATAAGAGAAAAATATTAATATCCAGAATGCTATCCCCACCGTATCCATGTTTCATTAGAAAAAAAATAAATTACCAAAACAAATAGTTGAAGGCATTATGCCAAGTGAAATAAGTAGACAAAGACAAATACTGTATGGTCTCAATTATATGTTGAATCTAAAAAAATCAAACTCCTAGAAACAGAGAGCAAATTGGTGGTTGCCTGGGGCAAGGGGGGTTGGGGTGAGGGTGAAAATAGTCAAAGTATACAAACTACTAGTTATAAGATGAGTAAGTTCTGGGGATCTAATGTATAGCATGGTGACTGTAGTTAACAATACTGTCTATTATATTTGAAAGTTGCCAGGAGAGCAGATTTTCTAAGACCTGCCCCCCCACCCCCAAATAAAACTTAAAACTATGTGAGGTGTGTAGGATACATTGACTAACCTTACTGTGGTAACCATCTTGCAATATATACATAGATCAAATCATTGCATTGTACATCTTAAACAAT